>NW_027286070.1:35339236-35609236 GCF_022747635.1 Hetaerina americana
CACTAAATTAATCTAACATATGGTGTGGATTGATTTCAATTCTCAATAATGAGGTGAAGAATCCAAGCTATAAACCTGTTTACTTTTGAACTTTTATTGAGAATATTGTATACACTCCGGTTATAGGGTGAGTTCACGCCAGTTCGTGAGGACGAGCAGCTGTCCAAGGGCGATGGCTTGCCAGCTCTAAAGAAACGGTTATTATGTTTTTTGCAGGGGCTTCATCCACCTAGATGGAGCTACTTGAACTATATTCAAAAGAACTGCAATTAAACCTGCAAATTTCCCAGTCATTGAAAAACTTTCCGAAAATATTTAAGAATACATCTGATTAGAAACACTAATATAACTTATTATGTTATTACCACCAACAAATTCGAGCTGGGTTTAACCAAATAACAATATATTTGAACCCAGTTTGGTTGGTTAAACCCAGTTCCGCTGGATAATCAAAGTGGTGAATGACAGTACTTTGTATCTGCTGGTAGTGAGCAGTCCGGAAGGTAATTCGTGAATAAGACCACATCGCACAGTATTCTTATTCCATACCGATATCATCAAATAATTGTATGCCAAAAACACATCAATGCCTTAGGGGAAACTTAAGAACGTTATATTCAGATTACTAGCTGAACGTAGTAGGTATTTGCAAATTGCCCAATAATTTAAGACAATGTAACCAGATGTTTTAATAATTTTATTATTTGAAGATAACGGAGAGAGAGAAAGGTGGGATTCTGTGGTTCAGGTTGTGAAAAACCCTTACATGAGAACAATAAAATACGAGGCGAAAATGAAGGTTGGATTTGGCATTTAAAAATCGATTTCATTTCATTCAATTCAAATGCTATCGAAAACGAAGAATCACTAGAAAGCCGTCCTTCCAAGAGTGCGGCGGTAATGAGTACCTTGAAAAGCAATTACAAAAAATTAGTAAAAGTATCAATCATCAAAAGTACTTGCATGTTTTAATTCGATACCGGTTGCTAGAGGCTGTTATCGGAGAACGCAATGGGTTCGGGATTGTGCAGTAGGTAATGCACTGAAAGCGCAGGCTCGAATCCTGAAGCTGATAGATTTTTTCAGTGGTATCCCAAACCCTACTTAAGGTGCTTTTTAGAGAGCACTTTAAATGAGTAGGTCGTCCTTTGGATAGGACGTTAAATTGTGGGCTCCTTGTTACCTTACATAAAGACGAGGCTAATGCCGACGCTAGCTTCTCTCCACCCTACCTCCGTTCCAATCCATTCTCAATGGCACAAATGGCCTCCGCTGTTAGTTGAGTTGCCCCCTCTAAAAACTACTAACACGGAGAGCGAAAGGAAGGGACTGTAAAATGTTTGCAGGAATAAAAAAATATAGATTCGTTATCACCTCTTTGACCTACTACTTAACTCAACTTGAAATGCTTTGAGACAACGGAGAATGTGGCTATCTGAAATTGCGAGGCAAGAGAAACTCTTGAGGAATGTACATAAATTTCAATAATATCTGGCTCAACCTTGTGAACTTTCATCTTTAGGAATAAGATTCAGTAAAATTCACAAAAAAAACATTTACACGGTGCAGCCAGTTTAATTCCCTAGATGAGGTACCTGAAGATGTCAAATACAGGTCATGCATACACATGTCACGTGTGTGACATGTGTATGTATGACCGCTTTAGTTACCTCTTTACTGAGGTTAAATAAGTAATCTTAACAAATGAAACCAGTAGTGACGTGTTAATACATTTTCTTTCGTTTTTCCGGTTTACCTTATTCTTCAAGTTAATGTAAGGAAAAGTGGAAGGTATGAAAAATTAATGGCTGTCATTTCGAAGACCCATCGAAAAAAAAGTGTGGGACAAGTGCATTAAGGAATTAATATTTAAGTGTAAAAAATGGGCGTGCGCAGTTTCTCATATTGCGGTTGATATCAGTGCCGTTGATCTACCGCTAAGGGTAGAGGAATAAATGCCGCACTAAATATACGTATTAGAGTGCACAACTTCCCATCTGCCCAATGTAGTGCGTGGTATCAACAGAAATATACTCTACCAATTGTATTAAAAGGTTCTTATCACGATTCTGACGACATTTTCTCATTCGTTATTTCTTGTGTCTCGAACTCTTCCACGAATATCCCAGTGTTCCCTCTTCCTTATACCTTCGTTCCCTTTTTCCAGTCCCATTATTTGTCTCACATTAGAAGACATTCGTGAGCGCGCTTTTGAGTGCGTGTGTGCATGAGTGTACTTAATGTGTGATATGTGTGGATGGGCTTGGCATGGGATACTTAATGTGGGATGTATGTGAGTGGGTAGGGTAATCCTCTACTGTACCGGAATGGAAAGGTACGCCGAATCAAATTACCTTGTAATGTCAATCTTTCCTTTCACAGCGCTTGTATCTCCAGTGCTCTTCCCGACGAGAACAACACCGGATGTATTTAGAGTAACCTGTGGACGAGCTTATACATTTACCTTGCCTAAGGCTTGGTGAATTCCTGCCATAATTTCCGGGAAACATAGCCTTCGGACTATAAAAGCTGAATGTGTATGCAATATAAATGTACTTATTTTGACAATAATAATGTGGGTTGAGGTAGTCCAGGGGGTAGACATACTACTGACCGGAGGGTACCGGTTTTGATTCCCGGGTAAGTCTCAGGGCACCTGCAGCTCCACCCAAGCTATGTGATTTTTTGGGTACTAGATCTTCCTGGGAAACCATAACCGGCACAGGGAAAGTAACTGGCACCCATACCCTGATGTGCAAATTTCACACGCCGTCGGGCTTAGTACTGGGTGAACTCAACCATCACCTACCAAACCGACCATCGTGTTAATTACTGTGTTTATGGTTATTTTAAAAGCTTTAAACATTTAAACTCATTTTGGATACCGTCAGGAAACATACAAACTAAACTCTCAATGTTTAAGTATGCCTAATAAAATTCGTAGGAGTTACATAGGAGTTGAGTGAACACGTTCAGTGCAAGCAGTTAATGATGATTGTCTGAAATTTATTGCCTGACTATTGTTAGATAGAGGAGGTGAAATCTTTATTACTTTTAACGTAGCAACTTACACCAATCCATTCACATCTATAACTCTGTGAAGTAAACCCATCTGCTGGGATGTAACCATAGGTGGCTTGAATTTATGCAGAAAATTATTGCTAGGATATTGGAAAAGACTTCTAAATAAAAAAAGATGAATATTCCTCCCGAAGGGGATGATTAATTTGCTGGCCCGATGGAGTTCTCCCTCGTCGGCGAACCTTTAGGAAAATGCAAGAGATGAGACGATGGGAAATTGGGACGATCATTTTTCATAATATTCGCAGGGTTTTTGTGGATGAAGTACCAATTTTCTTTGAAAGCACAAAACATATATGATTTTTTACCACAACTTGAGATCTAATGAATGAGTCAAAAAGTGTGTAATGCTGTGCAGATACTAAATGCAAGGAATGCTTGACACGAATTGCATTTATTTTGTACTTTCGATGGGCATCAGAAATAAGACAGTAACATTGTAAAACTTCTATTCAAGATTTTTTTGCTAGTGGCATCATTTAAAGATTTGGGTCCCTCCAAAACCTACCTTAGCCGGGAGATTACCTATTCTTTTATTATTATTATCATTTAAAGAAATAACATGGCAAGTGAATATCATTATTAGGTCCGAAATAATACTAGACAAAGTGATCACTAATATTTTGAGAGATGATTGAGGCCGATTCTTTCGAAATCCATTTTCAAAGCTCGAAGAAAAGAATCAAAGACTTTCCGTCTCCACATGTCCTTTTCCTGTGGAAACGCGAAGTCTTTGATTCTTTTCTTCGTGCCTTATGATCACTAATGGTTTAATTTTGTGATGTAATGACGGCCAAAAATACACTTAAGAGTTATCAAAGCTCTCTTTTAGAATAGAGAGCTGTGCAGAAAATACGTAATATTTTTGCATGTAGGCCACCGAGCAAGGGTAAGTTTTGCTTGGCCCTTGCCAGTAACGAATGTGCCGTTGACTTAACTGATTGAAATTTGTATAGTTGAATCACAGGTGTGAAATCGAAGATTTTAATGAATTCCGAAAATGTCTTTAGTAAAGATACAGGTATTAGGTATAAAGGTACAGGTATTAAGCACAAGGATGATATTCGAAACATATGTATATTTACGCAAACATGAACAATGTTTCTACAAAAAATGAATTTTGGAGGGGATTTGGTTCGCCAAAAGGAGGAAAAGTTATTGCTTATGTGACAATGATGCCATAATTGGTTGACAGGGAGCATGCAGATGGACGATTGATTTGTGAGATATTTTTGAGTTTAATGGATCTGAAGATTGATGAGAAATACACACTAGAAGAAGTAAAATGTAAGATAATGGAAACTTTTCTTGTGTGAGAGGAAAGTGGGCGAATAACTTATTAATTAGGAAGAAACTTTGAACTGGAATTAGGAGATTTATTTGATGATAGAAATGTAGGTGATTCGATAAATTCAAAAAAGAAAGAGAAAAAAAGTTAAGAGCATGAGGCCTTTTGAAAAGTTGAATGAAATGGAAAATCCACTCAAAAAATAAATCGATAAAGCATTGGAAGTAAATGTGATACATTTGATTTTTTTAAATATAGGTTATTTTTCTGCTTCAATAACTGACCCAAATTTATTTTCAACTGATACGAAGGTAGATAGCGTATTGCCTTTCTGCATTTATGATTCGCGAGTAATTAAACAATTATAAAATAGAAATAGTTTCAATTTGTTTTCCTGTTTCTCTCTTTTTATTTTTCGTAAAAATATTCATTCTTTTGTAGTTTATTTTTGATTAATTTAATTTAATTTTGGCTATGTTACTCAGCGAAGGCATAGCTATGTATAGTACATTTTATATCGCATTCTAAGTGTTAGAATTCATTAAATTACTCACTTAAAAAGGTGAAACCCGCAAGTACTCAAATTAAATTAAAAATTGGTGGCGCTTAGTTCTCAAAGGTATACATAGCAAAATGATTGCATGCCAAAAGAAAAGAAAATAATTAATCTCTTTGCTTGGGAATAATTCATTGGAGTTATTATATATGCATAGTGTTGAGCCAGAGCGTATCTTACGCCCGACGACGGCGCTCATAACCAGAAAATCCGATGAATTGATGCCCTTAATCCGGATTTGCCAGTTTCTCTATGAGAATTGGGGAGGATGAATTGAAAAGCTAGTCTGTCATCTAAATTGACCGCTGGACGCGTTCAGCTAGAGCTCGGCCTTTCCAAATATGCTTTTGGAACTGTGCGAAAACGATCCTTGGTAGCCACTTGGTGGATTTTTTGAGGGAGAGAGGGGGTTGTGAAGAGGATGGGAGATGAAGAGAGCTTATCGTATCGCCCGATTGGGTTTTTAAGAAGAAAATGCTCTCTCCACGTCATTCTATTGGGGAGAGTAGAGAGAGGGGTAGAGAGAGAGATAGATAGAGAGAGAGAGAGCGAGAGAGAGAGAGGGAAAAAGGTGAGTCGAAAAAAAATAAGGAAGAACTTTCTTCTTTCCATTTTTCCTTCCTTCCCCCACTGTCCATACAAAATGCATGTTCATTCCCTTCCCCCACTCTACTCTTTTCCACAGGACGATTTTTCCCCGTCGTCGAAAATTTTCCAACGGCGAGAAAAAGCAATCATAATCCTATGAATTATGCATTTTGAGCCTTTCCTGCTCTTCTTCCTCCGACGAAAAGGACAACATAGAAGTGGATTTGTACAAAAGGGGTGGGGGATCGGAAGGAGGTGGAGGTGGAGGGAGAGAGGGGTGGAGGGAGGGAAAAGGGTGAGTGGTTTCTCTGTCTGCCCAGGGAGGAGAGGAGAATGGAGGGTGGGGGAAGACCGCTGATCCCCACTGGTGAACATGGCGCGAATCCGCGTTATTTTGACGGATCCGAATCTCGCCGCGTTGCAGTCTCCCATCTCCTATGCATAAAGTCTCGGCGGGCAATTCCTTTAATCCAGATTCTTCCTCGGTCACAAGGTTTTCGCGCAAGTGGAATTTTTCCGCGTTAAAAAAAGGCTGCATTTCTTATTCCTGCCCGGGAATTCATTCCGAATCCGTTTGGAGTAACGGGTCTGAGTGTCAGACGAGATAAATATTTTTCTTTCCTCTGAGACCCCCTCTGTTAAACGGGGTTTTGATAAACCATCTTCGAGCTCTCTGATCAAGGACTGAAAATATTTTCCACGGCTTATCTAGGTGAGTGTTTGAATATTTTGTGTATTCGGTAAGAAGGATGGTTTTTGGGTCAAAGAAGACTAGCAAAGAAATTATATTTTAGCCTACGCGAAATTCAGATAAGGGAAGCAAATTTTGCTCTGCCCTAACGTCAATATCACCATCCTCTTTACTCTGTGAAATACCATAAGGAGTAAAAGGGCAAAGTAAAGATAGTAAGAATGGAGACAATATATCTGACATCAATTGAATACGTACCTCGAAGAGAATATTTTATCTTTTTTTACTCTTGAAATTTTGGATTTTACATGGTCATATCTTATTTGCATAGGAAACCATATAAAATAATTAAGCTTAATGAGACAGTGTAAGATTGAATTATTAGCCGACCGTAATGCGAGACATGCTCCGATTCACCCTGTTTCAGGGAGCCTGAGATGCAGATACCCTGAAATGTGCCTGGCCAGTAGTAGGCCAGGAAACGCGTGTTAGAGAGAGAGCGAGAAAATCTCAAAGCAGAGTTTATCCCACGTAGAGAAAAGGACCAAAAGTATCCCAATGTTAATCGAAACGTGCAAAGAATGCACTTTTTCATTAAAATACTTTTCTGTGGGAGTGAAAAATATGGGCCATAGCACATATATAAATAAGATACTGTAGGTCTTAATATGTAAGCCTGGCACTCATTTTAAAATTCTAGTAGGCCCACAAGAATTTCAGGAAATTCAATTAGAAATTAATGATTCCGTGAGATATATCTTGCAGGATTTGAACAAGATTCTAAATAAACTAAAATACTATCCTCAGATCTAAGCTGGGGTATAATTTCATTCGATTTATTCCAACGTTGAAATGTAAGAATGTTAGTACTTAATTTTTGTAATTCAATTATTTTGTTTTTTTATATATATATATATATACGAGGGTCATCCGGAAAGTAGTACCCGTTCGTGAAATAAAAAGACAAAAGTAAATATTAACAAACATAAAAAATTTTATTTGAAAGAGGATACTTTAAACTACTTCTCAACATAATCTCCAAGCAAATTAAGGCATTTGTCATAACGTGTGACAAGTTTCTGTATTCCTGCTGCATAGTCCTTCGCCGCCAGCTCATTGAGATACGCGAGGGACCCATCTTGCACAAATTTTTGCATAATGCAGATGGTGTTTAACAATTTCATGAACAATTGTTCGAGAAACATTGGGAAAATGCTCACAGATGTCATCAATTGTGACGCGCCGATCGTTCCTCACGAATTCGTCAACTGAGCTCACCAGTTGGTCTGTAATGACAGACGGTCTCTCCGAACGCTCATCGTCGTGTGTGTTCCCCCTCCCCATGTTGAAGTTGCGACACCACCGCCACCGCCGAACAGACGACTCGTCCATTACATTGTCTCCATACACCTCCTTTAATTGGCGATGAATATCACATGGGCGAACGTTTCTTGCATTGAGGAATTTAATCACTGCCCTCACTTCACAACTGGCGGCGTTCTCAAATTTTTTAAACATTGTAAACAATCACAGAAACAACACAGGCAATGCTAGCGTCACGCAACTTGGCTCAGAGAAGGCAGACAAGCCACTGAAGCTATCTGACCTCGTCCAGCGGCTACTCGCGTCGTCAGCACTTCATGCGGCACGAACGGGTACTACTTTCCGGATGACCCTCGTATTTACATATGTATTCCATTCCCACTCACACAATTTAAAAGTAACCACAGGATTTATCACATTATTTTACTTATATTTCTTTTGAATATCTATAATGCCGTATTTAACGAACAAATAATAGGGTACAAAGTGATCATAGACCGTCTTCGGTCGGTACAGAATCAGCTACGTCCCGTTCCCGTTCAAAAGGGACTACTTGGTGAAGGGTATGAAACAATGGGTAAACATATAATTTCCCTATGAATGAGCTAAGTTCGAAACGAAATTAATGATTTCACCAATCTTCATTGATATTGATTTATCATATTAATTGATGTTGAAACAGTGGGTTCAACGTTTATTTCACAATTCTTTAGCACTTCAGTTTTTCAAAAAGATTGTGCACTTCAAGGATTACATATGAAAATTTTTAAGACAGTTCAAGGTGCGAAACTAGTATAAATGTGCCTTACATCGAAATGTAAGGAATTTAATTCATTAAAAAGCATGATTCTCACTTCACATAAAAAAGAACAGTTTCCTTTACTTACAAATAGTTGTTTCAGCCACTCGATCACACCCCTTCTTGGTAACCAGACCGCCGCGCCGTACGCCTCATTGTAAAAATCATTCCCAATATTCTAGCTTGAAAAATTTGGGAAAAGAGGAAAATTATTTGAGAAAATACAATTATTTATTTTAAATCATTATATTACTTCTTACAAGAAAGTACCAAAATAGAAACAATAAATTACTGCCTTAAATTTACCTTATTTACACATAACAAGACAACGCAATTTGTACGGTACACGTGTCCACAGGATTTATAGGCAGGCAACGCGTATTTCAACGCCTGGGCGTTATTATTGTTCAGGGTAAGTTTAACTGATGACAATGTCTAGGCGTTTAAATACGCGCCGGTAGAAATAAGTTTAAATTATCGTAAACCTTAGTTAGAAAGAGTCGATCACGGCTTACCGTTTTAAGAGAGTATCTTATTGTGTTTGTGTGGCAGCGGATAATGTAGCAAGAGGACCACTTGGTCTTCGAGCGGCTTGATCCCTAGGTATACGACCATTATGGTTTCATATTGCGTGGCTTGTCTATTCGCGAGTACTTTTCTAAGGGGTCACGATGCCATGCTACGTGTTCCTGCTATGATCCTACAATAATGGGTGAACATTCCGAACTTAGAATGAAATATTTTGTTCCTATTGAGACGTAAATTGAGAGAAAAGAGGGACCTGGAGGAAAGAATGTACACCATCAGCCCCATGAAGCTACAACTTTCTTATTAATATTGTTTAACAGAAACATCAGTAATGAAGTAAAGTCAATGTTTCAAAGGATTCAGGGATGCCAATTAATAAATCTCCAGTATGAATAAATTTAAAGGTATGGAAACAAATTCAGTGTCCCAGCGATCCATTTCGTTCCCTTCCATGTCGTGTACGTCCGATTTAGAGAATGGGAAAATATGACTTTGTTGAATGACAGTGTAGTATTTCCGATTCATCATGTAAAAGTCTATTGCTCTAAATAAAATTATTTGTGCATTTAGTGTGATACTAATGTAGCGCTAAATCAAGTATAGCTTATTCACGGATGGGATTGATTTGAATGAGTGGCAGTTCTTTTCATGTTAATTGCTGTGTTTGACATTTCTGAAACTGTCATCGTCCATATTACTAATACGACGTACAACTTGACGAAATTCTAATTCTGGATGATTATTGCGGAATGGAAGGAGATTGGCATTCTTTGCTCAAATTAAAATCGTACAACGGAGCCTAAATGGCTTTTTGTACTTGTAATTGTCTATAAGTTTAAAGTTTTAACTTGAAACTTTTGAATTTTATTGTATGAATACCTAAGTATCTCACGACTTAATTTAAGCCAGCAGTATAATACATTAATTCACTCATCTTATGTAAGATTTATTGGTAGTCTTTATTCTTGCAGGAATATATGGAAGTTTCCTATTTAAAAAAATAATATTCTATATACTTTCATTATTTACCTGAGCTCATGTTGTGGCTGACTATACGGCAAATAATCGTGCTTTTATTTCATTTGCGTAGCCTTCTTCTTTTTGAGACGAAATCTCGGACATTTCTTGAAAGTAAATTAAATATAGTAGAAGTCTTTATATAAATGACATTGCGGAAAATTAATAAGGGCTTTTGCGAACAGTCCATGACATAATGAACATTCCGAAGACCTAGCGGTCAGGTATTTGCTCATTTTTTTCAGTTAAATTCGTCAGTAATAAACAAAATAATGTTAAATCCACCGGGCATATATTAATTTAAATTTCTTTAGTCTGCACGCGTATGGAACCAGCATCACTTGTGAAAGAAATTTTAAAAAATGGCCTCCGCAGTTCACTTGGGAACGAATATAGAAAAATAAAAACATCCCAAAATAAAACGATTATAAACCTATTTTGTGTTTGGAAATCACCGTCCCGTGAAAACGCTTCCTTTTAGCCGTAGTAACTCCGCATAGAGAGCATTTTATTTTACCAGCCGGATTGAGGGACAGGGGAGGGGACTAGGGGAAGGTGGTTTATAAAGAAAACCCAGCCCGACGGGAATATTTCAAAAATGTTGCAGCCGGCCCGGAAAGGTGATTAGTGAGGAAACTCGCTAGGCGAAGGAGCGATGGCGATGATGAATGAGGGGAGTGGCGAAAAACGACTGAAGCAGCAAAATTACCTGCCTTTGCCCAAAACGCGTTGAATGCGCCAGGGGAGTGAGGCTGGGAACGGAAGCTGCAGGAATAGTGTGTAAAGGGAGGCGGGAAGTATAACTTGGGGGTATATTTTGTGTGTGTGTGTTCGGGCGTTTGTGTGGATAGGGTGTGGATTGATAGCGGGACGCCGGGAGTGAAGCTGGTGCGGGTGGGGTAGAGGAGGAGATGGCGTGGGAGGGGAGGGGCGGAGACGCGAAGTGGGATGGAAGGCCTCCTTAATTAGGAAAGCCCCCGAACGATCGGCGGTGTCAACTACTGGACCCACCATGCATTGCTCTCGGGTGGGCTTGTTGCCTGGGAGACCAACTGTCCAGTCGTTTGGTCCTGTCCCTCATGCGTTTATTCCGGTGCCCGTAATTTGCAAACAGCCATTCAGAAACACGGAAGCAGCGAATGAGAAAGACTGGTTAGACCGCGCCGCTAGAAAATGCCGTTTTGCGAACGAATGAATGCGTTTCCCGTGGGTTCACGCGGCTGCAAGCTATCGATCGAGGACTTGGTCTTGAGATCAGGTTCGTTGCTCCCTAAGCAGTGATTATCTAAATGGAGGTGCAGATGGCGTTCGCAGTGTTTTAGGCTAAGGGCTAATGATAGTGGACCACAAAATTTGCGCTGGTATAGCGGCAATCCAGAGAATATGAGATTTCCGAAATGTGTAGAGGGCTCTAAATCCTACAAAAGTAAGGAAAATGTAGCCACAAAAGGGAGCAGAATAGAATATAAGCATTTAATTCAAACTACTCATGAAATGATTCAGAAATCTACGTATTACTTCTTGAAATAATCGGAAGGCACTAGACTACATTTATTACAGATGGGTAATTTAGGAAATGCTTAAAATGTCTAAAAATGGAATTTTATCCATTCAAGTCTAGTCTAATAATTCTAGTTCGTAATAATCGATGCTCAAAATTTTCAATTAATCATAAAATTAGGGAATATTGCCATTTAAATATAGCCATTTTTTCGACCCTATATATGCTCTTAAGAAGATGATTACCTAGAACATTTCGGATAAATAATAGTACCCGTCTGGCAAAAGATAGTAGGGGACAATCGTTACTTTACCAGATACAATATAAAGAGCTGTATCGTATAAAGTAATCACCAAAATTTTAATAAATGATGCGTAATTGCTCTCAGTGTAGAAATGTATACCGCTTACAACACATTGATGCCACATTAAGTGTAACAGCTCCATAAAACAAAGTTCAATTGCGGCCTTCGGTGCATAATTGCAAATATGGAACAATATGTTAGCGATCATATCAGTTGACGACATCACATTAAACATCAATTGCCTCAAAAATATATGTGACTATTTCACAAAACATAGAGATCTAACGACGATTTTTGGTTCAACCGTTTAAAACAACACGTTCATGGATTTTGGAATCCACAGCGCTTGGCGGAGGGCAGTAAATTGGGAAAATTCCATTTCGTCGACAGAGCGAATAATTAATTGGCATAAAATCGAGGGTAGAAAGCGAAGCGAATAGGAAGACAAAAGATAAAGACTACCAACGTTATCGTAAGGTATAAAACCAGGACTTGTGTTGGTGAGTTGTTGCAAGACTTCCAGCAATTCTTCCAACACTTCTTTAATTTTCTCTTTCTCAAACCTGTTCCCTTTATTCCTCTGTGGCACATAGTATATCTCCACTTTATCCTTCCATGGTTCCTCTCTGAATATATCTCTGGATTACACGTCCATTGAAAAGTAGAATATATAAAAATGTATCTTTATGAAACTCATAATGAACCGCTTTCTACACCTATACCAACGGTCTTTGTCGCTGGTAGTTTCTTCTTCTTAAAGACTTCCTAAGAGCCTTATTCATCATTCATATTTTGCTTACTATTATCCTCTTTCTTCTTCCATAACTTTCATCTTGTTACCTATTTAGGAAACCTCTTTCAATTGTATCGGTATATTTTCTATTCTCAATATTTTACTATAAAATAAAATGAACAAAACCATCAATAAAAGCTAAGAATTGCTATAAGGCTTTAAAACAGAAACCGTCACTACCTTAATATGCCTCAAAATCTGGCATTATTATACATAATAATGCCAGAATAAATGTATCCTTTAATTTCTTCCTTGAGTAGAATGTTCTTTGTCTTTATAATCCCACTGAAAAAAGATATGCTAAGCCGTATTTATGCACTGATATATCTGCTTTGCACAAGAGTCATTCGTCAGTGTTATTTTTTATCTTATGGAATATCGTCAACAAAGTTTATTTGTTCATATGTAATTATTTATCTACCAATTTCTCATACTTGATTCCATGACTTACTGATTGTAGCATGATTAAACTGACCTTATTATTAAAATTGGGTTTAGGAGCCAAAATAAAAGCGCACCCATCAATATACATTTTCAGGGGAAATGTTTATCAGGTATTTCAGATGAAAGATAAATCTCTTACGTATTTACAACCTAATTATTATTCTTAAATAATCTACCGGTTTAGATAGGTTTTGGATTGACGCAACTACAAAATAAATATTTTGTGACTCCTAACAAAACAGAATCCAGCAACCTACTCTACATCAAGTCCCTCTTCATCTCTGTGCTCTGCCTTCCTCCTTTCATCCCGTCCAAAATCTCTATCCTGTCCCTACCCTTTTCTTGTTTTCCTAAAATTCTCCCCTCAAATACCTCAAATACAATACCAACCTTATATTAATGGATATCATTTATGATTAAAATCTTTGATGAATTCATTGCAATGCTTACACTAAGTACTTCAGGGATGGGGCATGAAAATCGGCAGAAAGAAAACAAAAATCCTTGTTTGGGTTAGAGATAATTTAATTATATATATGAATAGGAGAGCAGTTGGGGTTAGTGTGATCTCTAACTTACTTTGACAGAAGCGTCACTTAGGATGGAAGGAGCTCCACGAATACCAAGTGAAAAATAAGCCAAACTGAGGTACTTACAGCAAGGAAGATCCCTTACTGAAGGGCAATCAATTTATGGAAACATTTGTGTGGCGTGTGATATTGTCTCCCAGTAATTGACCATCAGTAAAGAGGCTGTAGAAGAATATGAGTATTTGATACCCGTAGGCTGCTCAGATGCACAAATAAAATAGAAAAATGAGGAAATACTCAGCAGAGTGAAGGAGGGAATGCCAGTGTAGAGTACAATGAAGATTAGTACCAGATGGATTGAGAATACCTAGGGGCTTAATGGATTTGTTTGAAACGCAATAGAAGTGCATTCTTCGCGATGCCGATACGTAGTTCAATTAAAGAAAAATATAATTCACTAGAGCAAGAAAGTATTGAATAAATATAGCAGGCTCTAATCTATTAATCAATAGATTGAAACACGGAATATGATAGCTTTACGAAGTGTTAGAGATGGCATATTGTTTATTCGCAGCCCTGAAAATCAAAGTATAATATTGACCTTCAATCAACCAAAGGCCAATATTCTATTAAGATTAAAATTTTTTAAGTTTTTAGTGAAATATTTCTCCTAATCGACATAACTAATAGCCAGACGAAGTATCAAATTTTTTACCATCGTTCAACGAATTAATATTCTACGCAAGTATTAAAAACTGTATATTGTATCTATTTGGAAAATCAGCGTATCTTTGTTGTAAATTGTTCCAATAGGGCCGTGTACGAGTAAAATTTGAATCAGGTTAGTTGGTTTTATTAATTTATTAATAAATAAACCAGACTGAAATCAGGAAATTCGTTCGTAATATCGTTGAAACACTCTATGCAAGTTATTAATTAAATATCATTCAATAATAACTGGAATTTTATGCCACATCACAATTATTTCATATTATTAACATTTCTGATCAAAATTCCTCGCACAATTAAAACTTCCCATTAAAATATTCCAGTGCAATTAATATCCTCTTATGTTAGCAGAAAACAAGGAAAAAAATGTCAAGGGCGGCAGCCTAGCTTACAAAGCGGAAGAACCTTTGACTGAGCAACGTTGATGCGCTGTTGAGTTATATTATCACATGGTCATTACCGTCGAATTATATATAGAGCTATTATGAATAATTTGCGGGACAAATGCAGTTTTTCAAAATCCTCATTTGCCCTGTGAGCTAAGATTTGAATTCGTCTGAGACAGGGAAACGTGAGATAAAGGGGGAATTGGGATTTCTTAAGTGGCGAAAAAGAAGGGATACGTCAGGTGTAAATGAGATTAATTGAGTGAGGTGAAAAATGTAACATGCTTGGGGGTATACAAAAAAAAATAAGCTCAAGTTTAATGCGTATTTTGTTTTTCCCACTTGACAGGAAAATAGAGCAAAATTTCAATTGTCTTGGCTTAAGTATCCCATGAAGTACATGAATACTTTTTTGAAATGTGATGGGAGTGATGGAAGTACTAGATGCAAGTTTAACATGCACAACAATCAAAGCCTTAATCACCCTTAACAATTACCCAAATTCTTATTAGTGCTACTTTAAACGTGGCAGTAAAAAGTATTCATCATAACAGTGTAAGCCATGGAAAAACCTGATAATGTGTTAGACGGTCGTTGATTTTGAAATACCCCATGAGTTATCTTTGTAAGACTTTTTACAGTTGAAAGATATTTTAGAGCGATATTAATAAACTTAGAAAATTTTCTCTAAAATTACTGGAGAAAAAATGAGTCAAATATATTTGCTGACACTATTTCCCAACTTTTGTTGAAGAGTGCTCCCATCTTCACGTTGAGGTCGGAAACCTTTCAGACAACCCGCGTGCGTTTACAACTTACTCATTTGTGACTTCAAAAACCATGCTACAAGTTTCAAAGAGGATCATAAATATGAATATTCAATTTTGGAACTTATTTTTCATAAAATTCCGTTTGATTATAAGATGTTATGCTTAAAATATTGTGGAACATTTTATAAGACAACTTGCCCGAATAATTGACCGGAATACACGATCATTGAGGAAACAACACTTTCTTAGGCAAATGTGGCCGCTTTGGCTTGATTTCTTCGGTCAAACTTTGCAACAAGTTTGCATAATACTGGCCGTTGAAAGTTTTTCTGTTTTCAAGAAATTCAATGAAATTTTTCCCACACACATCCCAAAAAACCGACGCCATGACCTTGTTAGCAGATGAAACGGTATTCGCCTTCTTTGGAGTCGGTGCTACCTTTTGAATCCATTGTTTTGATTGTTCTTTTGTCTCGGGTGTGAAGTAATGGACTCATGTTTCATCCGTGGTTATGAAACGGCGCAAAAATTCTTTCTGCTTTTTTTGCTGTGAAACCTTGCTTAACACTCAATTGAAACATCTTCACGACACTGGTTTTGCTCGTAGTGTGAGCATTCCAAACAAATGTTTTCTTTTCAAAGAATACGTGCTTCTGGAGTAAATCACCAGATAAAATAATAAAGGCAATAAAGTTAATCCTTTTAATAATACTCGTAGCAAGTGAATCAGAATGCTGCGACAGGTGTTATGTGTCAAATATCTACGTATATTGGATGGACAGTTAAGAGTGTGAGTGAATAATCTGGGTGGGTCGCGAAAAGAAGGGGATTGAGGTAGGGTTTTCTAAGGCTGCATATATGGTCAATTATGAAAGTAATGCGCATGATTTTATTGTGACTTAGCTATCCATGCCAGCGTGGTAAAACCGATGGGGAAAAATGTGGTGGGGGGTCTACCCTTCCAACGCAGTTGGTTGCCAGTTTGCTCCAAGCAGTTTGAGTGGAAAGACGTGCCTCCGTGTGAAGTGTCTTTTTCGACTTTATAACACAGCGTGATGGAGCGCCCAGCGCTATATGAGCTCCTCATGGAGCACCACAAGCCCCCAGCCACATGTCCTTTTACCAACATTACCAACTTCCGGGCCCGGAGCACCACCTTCGTGGTCCCCCAGCCCCCTTATATTTCCGACTTACGACTTGGCTCCATGTGACTTTTTTTGTTTCCCCGACTGAAGAGAGAGCTGAAAGGAAAGCATTGGGAGACCGTGGAAAACATCCAAAAGCATGTTACCATGTTCCTGAAAGATATTTCCGTCGAGGAGTTTTAGGGTGCCTTCCAGGCGTGGCAGACGTCTCCGCAAGTGTATTGATGCAGGAGGAGAGTATGTTGAAGAATTTTAAGCATTTATACAAGTAAGATCAATGAATCTACTTCTCCCAGAGAATATTCATTCAGTGGACCCTGTAAGTCATAATGTTCAGGTAATTCATAATACATGGATATGCTGAAACGTGTAGATTATTTTATAATGTGTAGGTAAGTTACAATGCATCGAAAAGTTAAAACTAATAGGATTATGTATTACTTCAACGCTGGGGAAATGAAAAAGAGTCAAAGAGGAGACCGAAGGTAGGGATGAATATTGGCTTGGAGCCCTTTGTATCATTTAATTTGGGATGATAAGGCTTTACATGGCCAATCACCCGGAAGATAATTACTGTTGGGTGCATGACAGTGTATTTCTTTTGGAGGGCATGAGGGTAAAAATATTTCATAAATATACGAGATTAATGATATATTTAAGAATGATGATGGCTACGGTTCCGAGGATAGAAAGAAGTTAGAATATTTACCGTATTTATGTAGCAGTTTGGATGAAAATAGAATAATTGCGAAAAATTGTGTTATGAA
Source organism: Hetaerina americana (assembly GCF_022747635.1). Classification (NCBI taxonomy): domain Eukaryota; kingdom Metazoa; phylum Arthropoda; class Insecta; order Odonata; family Calopterygidae; genus Hetaerina; species Hetaerina americana. Next base: position 35,356,477 of record NW_027286070.1, read on the forward strand.
GAGGAAAACATTTCAAAGAGAAGGAAATTGAAGAGAGGGGCTTAGAAGTACCTGAATAAGTGTAAGGGAGAACGAAAAAGTGACGAATAGAAAAACTATTTTATAGGGCGTAAAACGAACGAGTAACCTCAGAAGAATACATCTGAGTAAAAATTACTTCGGCTTTGCTGAAATACTTCAGGAGACACGGAGATGTACGCCATTTTTCGGAGGCTGTACAAATTATCCTCAATGAGTACATTACGTTTTTTCTCATCTATGATCTATTGTGGGCAAACCATCTATATTTTCTGGATATTTTGAAGCAATTATAGTTGGGTTGAATTTGTGTCAGCTCAGAAATAATTTTTCTAGACTTTCTATGTTCAATCGAGATTTTTGTTTCTTTGTGGAAAATCAAAAGTTACATACCTAAAGTTAATAAATTGAAAAATTTATTCATATCGTGAAAATCGAAATCAACGGAAATAATTAGTGGATTTAATTTTCTTACTTTATTCTTTATCTACCAAGCACGCAAGGAACTTCGATAAAATAAGTAATGTCATGAGCAATAAGAGTTGGTCAATTGAATTCTATTTGACGAATATGCCGAAGCTAGAATTGCACTGTGATGGTCTATCAAGAAGTAAGGGGCAAATTTTCTGTTCATGATGATTACCATAGACATAAAAAAATACTTATTGACCTCAATCAACCAAAAGGAATGTAACCAAAAGTCTCGCGCCGTTTCCTTAAAGAAAAGTCAGAAGGTAAAGTCCTCCCCGATTTTCTGGAAGCCACGTGTTGTTATAGCCATAAAATGTGATCTTAACAAAATGTTGTAAATAATGAAAAATATTATCGCTGTAGATTTATTTTTCATTTAAATGGAAATTCCCCTAGAAAATATATGTATTTTTCATTTCAATAGAAAATTCCTGGCGAAAATATTTTTATGGCCTGTAAAGATACGAGTATCGTATCTTCAAATATTATATTTTACATCTCCTTCAATGGTAAAGTTGATTTTTTTCCCAGGATGAACACTCATTTTTATTCTCACTCTTCAATACGTGTTTACGATGGTAAATACCATTCATTTCAGCTCAAGTTAAAAAGAGAGTACTTCTACTTGTTTTAGCAATTCCTCTGTCAGGAATAGAATTGATATCATGTTGATGACACCATTCTGTATTTTAGGCAAAGGTAACTACATTATGAAGTCTTATGACACTCGCCGACCTACCTGTCAAGGTAAGGAAGGGTAAGGTTCGGCGATTGATGATTTTGGATAACCAGCGAAAACTTGAATTCCTTATAAAAGAGAACGCCATTGGCAATTACAAGAAGAATGCTGGTGGAACGGGTCCTTCTCGGTATCTGCCCTTTATTTATTTTGGAAGCACTAAACAACCACTATGGAGCTGAGTGAGCTAACGATCGCATTTTCTTGGTAGCCCTAAGAGGAGAAGAGCTATGCCATTTTATATTCGGTAATAAGTCTTGAAATTCAAAGTCTTTTCGCATCCATGGTCATTAGTTTGGCAAGTTTTAATATCGTTTTACGTTTGTCTCAATTAAGGATTAGGATTCTGTTCAGAGGTTTTCGAGTAGCAATGAAGTCTGGAAAGTTTCGAAAGACGTCAAGGATCCCATAATGATAGCAGGGTAGTCAAATGCATATCGTAGTAAAATTTCTTTTTCCATAATAAATTCTGGGAAATAAGGAATCATCTTTTCTTTCATTGCTTTTTGCAATATGGAAAATAACTCCTAAAAAAGGACTACCCCATAGCCAACACACCATTGACAGAAAATACATGTACAGACATAAAAATATGACCATTTACTCGATTATATTATAACAGGATAAGCAATGAATATTAGATAAATAAATTCTGTGAAATTCTAATCGAATAATTTTTTGTTTTTTTTTGTGTCAAGGATGTGTTGACAATATGCCATATCATTTGTCATAAATTTGTCCTCACGAGTAGTTTTCATATGTTTTCTCCAATCCTGAACCCGTTTTTCAGTATTGCAACTTTTAGCACCATAGCAACTTTTCCAGATTTTCTATCTTAATTGCCATCATTATTCATCCCACTGCAGAAATGAACATACAGTTGGCCATTTATCATGCATTTTATATATTCTTTATAAGTAGCTGAAATAATGGCCAAAATAATTACCTAAAAACGACATCGCTATGTATATGGGTCATCTGACTTTTTCTCAGAGAAGATTTTGAATTTAATTAATTTTTATAATATACGAGCATGTATGGTATATATGCTGTTATTTCATCGTTATTTACAAACTCAAATTGGCAGATTAATCAATTTCTTTCAATAAATCAATTTATTCTACAGAATCAAAAAAAACGCCTATTCTTATTTCTCTGACATCTGCCGCGATAGCTTTGGTTCGAGTATGTTACAGGATACGATAACCTTGTTCGAGATATGCACGAGGTTTCAAGATACGTACGTTTCGGTCAACATCAAATGGTGCATGTGAAAATAGGGAAGAGTAAATATAAATTCCTTCAATTCGAAAGGGTGACACAAGAATTTGGGAACACACACAGAATACACGATAGCAAAGCGTTTGAAGATAAAATTGCAATTGAAGTTTTTTTGTATAGAAATAGGGCTAATAGAAAAGGCTCCCAGGTGATGGGTTTAAGTCAGCCAATTTATTGAATTACCTCTATAATTGGGGTATCTTGCCAGGGAAATAACCGTTAAGCCCAGGAGAGGAGGGTAATAATAGAGTACCCTAAATCGAAAGAATAGGGGATGACCAAGTAAATACTGAATATTTTTAAGGTTTAGGAAATGTCATGCTTAAATTTATCGCTAAACAAATTACCCTCTCCATTTTTAGCCGTACCAACATCTCGAAAACCTCCGAACTACACCTATCCTTTGACTTCAAAGACGGGGTTTCAAATTTATCTGTGCTCCATATTTAAACCTTCGTTTATCTTTACTTCACCTCTTTCAATTGTATAAAAATCAAAATAGCTGCCGTTAATAGCCTAAAGTAATTTATTTGGTTGGGAATAAGCTCACTAGTAGTAATCCCATCTGCGCGTGTAATTCACACATCAGGGTAGGAGAGGCTACTTCTTACCCTCCCCAGCCTATGACTTCCCAGGAAGATCTGGTACTCGCAAATTCATACATTTTGGGTGCTGAGGGTGTTCAGAGGCGTTCCAGGGAATACATCTCGGTAGTAGTAGAGCAGTAATTAGGGGAAATGATCGAGAGCTGAGGTCATTTGCGCCATTGGTAATTGGTGGGTTTGTGTAATTTACTAGGCGCAGGACATTCAGGGAATGGAGGAAGGGAGGAGAGAAACCCTGTGCCGACATTAGCCTACTCTTACCAGAAGGTGCCAAGGAGTCCAGCGTCCTATCTGACGGACGACGTACTCCACCTAATGTGTGGTCCACAAAGCAATTTAAATAGAAAATGGGATTCCCTTAAAAAAATCTGCCATTTCTGGGATTCAAACCCGGACCCTTTGAGTGAGAACAGTATCATCAGCCATCGAACCATCATCATCCCTTTTTATGTATAAATATATCCTGGAACATCCGGCCAGTCACCCAGAGTTCTATCCACTGGACTACCACGTTTATTTTAAATTGTATAACTGTCATTCACTAAATTCTCTTCTTCATGATGATATTTCTTTCGGAGAGAATATGCATCCTGAAATCTTGGAAATTGGAAAAGAGAGGATTATTGGCTCTTCTGTGCTAACATTTATCAATTTCATTTCACTGCCATTGAAACTTTTCATTGAGTTAAAACTGCCGCATCGTATGTTTGACTACTTATATAACTACAATGATACTAATGTGCAATTGAATTGAGATAATTTCTGACTAATGTTTGAATACGATTCAATCAACGGTTTGACGTAATAAATTGATTTAAAAGAATTTAAACGACAAATTGTCATCGTCTGACGTTAATTCTACCTCCTTTTACAAGAAAAATCTTTAAAAATAGTATTTTATTCAACAAATGGACATGTTTTTCCACAGGATTAAAACCAATAGAACTATAACATGCTGTGTAACACTTGAGTAATAAATTTTTTTTCAAATGCCTGATTTCATAATGGACCCAGGGAGATATTCCTTTCAGTTTATGTTAGCACTATCTCCCTTGGTCTCGCAGATACATAGAAGGAAACTAAAAATAATGTACCTCCATTATTGCCATGTGTCTTGCGACTTCATGATTAACTCGTTAACAGCTAATTTGTTTGATTTCTTGATTATTGAAAATTCAATAACTATATATCTGTACAATCTTTCCTCTTTTTTCACATCACCAAGTACCTCCAGTTACTAGTGTAAATTGGGAAGGGGCGGAGATAATGCTCCGTCCCGAGTGCCAATATGGTCTAGCGATAGACTCAGGGATTTGGATGAAATGACTCCATATGGGGTAAAAATAAAATTTTCTGGGGTAATAAAGATTTGATAAGCATTAAAGGTAAATTTTTTGCTCGTAAATATTTAATGCAGGCTTAACTCAGTTCACCATTTTTTATTCCGTTTAGTTTGCGGCGAGAAAAAACTTTCGCAAATTATTTTTACCTATTATAAACACATGGTATAGTTGACGTCTTTAAGTGAGTCTTAATTATCTTTTTCACACACATTTTTCCATTGAATTTTCTTTACTCAGAAATGGAAAATGTAGTATATTTCTGTTCGACGGAGTGCTTTCAAATCTTATCTCACTCTTTTTGAATACAGAATGATTCCGAATAGGACTTGAATTATATTATGTCAGTTACAATGGAAGTGTTTTATTCAATGCAAAATTATGACATTGCGTTACTAAAAGAAGAATTACGTTAGTTAAAGGTGTTTCACAGAAAGAAGGGAGTTATTAGATAAGTTCCCTGTTGTAATGAGGGATCATATAGATCCAGATAATTACTAAGGACACCCTTTTAAACGGAGACTTTAAGTAAGAATTTAAAAAAGAGATAAAAATGAAAACTTAACTGTTGATTTAAGTTTAGTAAGAATGTGGCGAGGCAAGAGTATAAGCATTACGGAATGCTGAGAATGAGAGAGGCTGCTGGGAGAATTTTTGTTTTCATATTATACTAATAGTAGCTAACGAAGGCACAAATTTTATTCTAATTTTCTGGGCACCATGAAAGAAAGAGCACGACAATAGCACCAAAAGTCGGAGGGAGGAATTCTGGAAGGTTACTGATATTTGTTTTGTTATTTGAAATCATGTGCAGGGAATTAGATTATTTATTTATTACGTCTAACCTTATAAATACAAGAAAGTACATGCATTTTTAATTATTTTTTATAACAGGAATTTGCACAGTTGAAATAAAAATAATGCATTGGACACATAAGACTTTGAGTGTGTAAAAATAAATGTCGACTTTTATCAATATATTCTTTTTTAGAATGTAACGGGGAAAATAAAAAGCTGAATATTACCAAAATTTTGTTTTAAAAAATATGTACTTCACATTTGCATGCTTCATCATATTAACTTGGAGAAACTGGAAGTAGATTAGAATTGGGCATAGGTCTTTTTCCACCATTTTAACACTGTTCCTGGCGGTATTTCTGGGCGGACAGCAAAAAAAAGAACGCAGGAGGATTAAATTTGGGAGGTAACATAGGAAGGGAGAGAATGAAGAGACCGACCTAACTTTTAAAATTACCCAAAACTTCCTTCAAAATTGTCTCATCTTTCGAGGAGCTTTTTCTATAAGCGCTCTACCGTGCACGACACGTAAATCACCCAACCACACACACACACAGACCGAGCTCAGGTCCTGGAAGAAGAATAACCTCCAAAGGAGAATATATGCTTCTCTCGGGCGAAACTTTGGAAAAGGCAGCCATTTTACATTGCAAGCTCCCGTGCTGGTGGTCATATTTGCTTTTTTAATTTATACACGGCACCTTTTTTTTCGTACTGAGGAACCTTCTAGGGCTTCCAGCGTAGCTTTCTGCGGCGGCTCATTTCTACGATAAAAAGCGAGCCCCACTGCGCGTGGGTCGTTCTTCTCTATTTAAAAACAAATGGCGTAATTTCGAATTTCCAGTATTAAATTTTTGATACAAATATTTTTTGGTAATGCTAGAATATATTCTTTACCTAGAATTATTTTAAAAGTTAGTATTCTTTCGTAACTATCTGCGTATATAAACAGCACATGAAAGTAAGTAATATTTTAGTTGATGCAAGAAAATTTATGGGGCCTTACGTAACCAAATGCTAGCGGATATGCGCAATGTCATGCTAACTATGGCAACATTATACAAAGAGATGAGTACATATAAAGCCTGTAAAGCGATGAGTAGATATTCAATGTTTTAAATTTATCTGTGGAGTTAGTTTTTGATGTATCAAACTTAAATGAGTGCTATACCATTAATAATAAAGTAATGAGATGAGAGATACTGGAGAGGTGATTAAATATTATTCGTTGGTGAAATATTGAAACAGGTGAAATAAGTTTTACATTGAAGTCATATGTTATATAAAGAAGGATATGTAAAGGATGAATTCGATAGCGAATGAAGTGTTGGTGTATAATAGTTTATCTTCCATCACGGATTTTGTAAAATATATTCAAAGTGAAGTTGCTAGATTTGATGATAGCAAACTTACATGTTCCTTCCTTTATCTCAAGATACATGTATAGTCAAAAGATGTCCTACGTTTCATTAATAACTTGTTTATCTACTGTATTACCAATAACGTCTACGTATAATTATTTATTTTCCCTGACTTCAATTTCAGGAAGGTCCAAAATCAATTACTGTTGAATTAATGGAAAACAAGTGAATGGCGTTCAAGAATGCTCATGGTTTCGAATGAGTGTAGATTGGCCAGCGATTTGCGATTTACAGCTTTACGATTAGTTAGGGGAACGAGATGGTGCGGGGGTTAACGTAATGGCTTCCCACTCTGAGGGCGCGGGTTCAAATCCCGGCGGTGTTGAATATTTTTCGGAGGTATCTCGATCCCTACTTGAGGTGCTTTGTGGAGGGCACTTTGAGTCCGTCGGATAGGACGTTAAACTGCGGACCCCTTGGCGCCTTTCGTAAAGAGCAGGCTAATGCCGACGCCGGGTTTCTCTCCACCCTTCATCCTTTCCTGTCCATCCCCTATGGCGCAAATGACCTTAGCTGTCGGTCGCCTCCCCTAAAAACTACTACTACGATTAGTTATAGGCCCTATGTAAAGTTTCTTAACTAAATAATACGTTGGATTGATAAAAAATCCGAATAGTATTATAATTAAAATATTTTTTAGATCTATGTTTCCATTCCCAAATTCTACGAAGGAAGTTCACTATAGATTAATCATGTATATTTTTATTCATAATATTTAACATTAGAAATAGCCAACCGGTTTAGAGTTTGTCTTTGATAGAACACATAACGACTACAATCTATAAACATTACAGTCGTAAGCTGCGGCTAATATGACAAAATATCATCAATTCGATAATAAATATTGCAATAACTCATTTTTATACCAATGAAAAGTTTCTATCTCCCTTAATTTCTTCCATAATATCTATTCGTTTTTTCCCTCTGCTTTACTTTTCCAGAATTCATCCATCTACTTCTGTCTTTATCACAGCACTGGATCTCAGTATCTCTTGCATTCGCTTGTCCTGCTAACTAAGCATTTTTTCCAACCCACCACCTTTCTTCCTTATCCATGTTCAGAACTTTGTCGCTGCTTTTCCTTTTCATTCATTTTATTTTCTCCAATTGCTTCAAATCTACATCTCAAAAACATCCAATCTACACTTAACTTCTTGCTACATTGACTAAATTTTCGTTCTGTCAATAGCCACTATGCATATCAAAGATTTTACCACTTCTCTTTACGTCTTGTTTAAGGCGACACAACTCCCTCTTATTTGTAAATGCATCATCAACTAATGCCCTTCTTTCAATGTATCTACTATTCTGCCCACTCTCCTCCAAACCCATCCTAAATAACTAAGCTGTTCCTTCTTATCTTGTTTATGACCCCAACTTCAATGCTTATCTTAGGCTTCTTACTTATTTAGAATTTCATTTCTTCGTTTTTTTATGATTAATTCATATTAAATCTCACATTTTTCCAACCGTTTTTGCCGAGCTAAGTAATGAATTTAAACGATTTCGCTCTATTTTCTTTTTGTATTTATGCACGACTTTTTCATCAAGCTTCCTTTGTTCTAATAGTTTCTCAACTAAGCTCATTGTAATATTCGCAAAAAAATTGATTTTGTGTTGTTGTGCCAGCTTAATTTGTAGTATTTACGAATATGTGGTCCATATTTCATTGATGTGACTACGTAATTATGTTCGCAACCGCTGTTGCAAATTGAAACGTTCAGTTAGTCTAAGATAGCACCTGATGAAAAAAATACTCTTTCCACGAAGGAGTTAATTCACAAAAGAAAATAAGGAAAATTCACCCTGGATCTGGACTATACGGCGATGAGGAAAACACTTAACTTTGATTTTCGCGAGAAAATGGCAATTTGTGGAACCTACTGCGCATAAACTCGCCTCTTTTGCAAAATTTCTGTTACCAATATGTTAGTGTAACGCGAAGAAATTTTCACTATTTCTTTTAGCGCTCTAAACGTCATTGGATGATTTTCTCTTAAAATTCCAGCCGCGCTGTTAGCGCTTATTTCCGTAAGAGCAGTGATTGGATCTCTGGGTTCATCTTAATTGATTGCAGCCCGTCTTTAAACAATATAAAACATTTTGAAGTTGTGAGAAAGAGAAAAAAGGTCTATTTATAAACCTCTATTGCATGCACCTCGTGTGAAGAATTTTTTAGGTAAAGGCAAAGTGTCATGTGCTTTCTCCATCGATGTGGTGGTCAGAACTTCACCTGTCGTGGCAAATACCTACATGATGGAATTTGAACGAATGGAACTCAGAAGCTCTGTTAAGAAACCTTCATTGCGGCTTAGGTACGTTGATGGCACATTAATCATTTGGCCACATAATCGAACGGAATTGTACAAGATCCTTGAGCACCTGGTTGCAAAAACTTCTAGAATTCAATTTACCATGGAGATAAAGGAGTATGACATTTGCTTTCTTGGATGCCCTGTTTGAAAATAAGAGGAGTGGAAGCTTAGGGTACTCGGTCTACTCAAAGAGGACCCATGCTGACCAATACTTACATGCTTCTCCCCATTACCATCCCTCTCAGAAGGATGGGCTGCTGAAAATTCCGATGCATCGTGCAGTAATCATCTCCGGCTAAGAATCAACCCAAAAAGAAAAATGTCATCTCGTCAAAGCACTACATAAAAATAGCTACATGAAATAGCAAGGCCCTCAAAGGGCTTCTATAAAAGAGAGCAAAGAGGAAAAAGCATCGGATCTATCTTCCCAAGAGAAACCCACAGCATATGTTGTCATTCCATATGCTCCAGGAATCACTTTGATAATTACTACAGGCCTTTCCATGCATTATGTGAAGACGAGATTCACCTGCTGCATGAAAGCGAGCGGCCATCTTCCCAAGTCTAAAGACAAGGTCTTCCCTACACTCTTCGAGGGAGACTACTAGCTCCAATGCTTGTAAGAAAAATCGTGCATAAGGCCGACGGGATGATCATTGAACTGATGGAAATGAGAACATACACGAGCCACGGAGAAGAAACAGTATCGTCTTTCCTGCGTCTCGCAACATCTGTGGTCTGAACCGTGCCAAACGCTGGACTTGGATAGAGCATAAGTGATTTGCAATGAGAGCCTCAACTATTTCATGCTAATCCGCGAGGCATGGAAATCACCAGAAATCGCGAAAATGACAATGGGATGAGAGGACGGTTATACACTTGCCAACAGGTGGAAGAGGAAATTCAAGATTGAGAATCAGACAGTCTCTCTGATTGTATCGCGTGTATTTGGCTCTGTATGTTTCATGATATAGTTCTATAACTTAAGAACTCAGAAGATGAATATCGTTCCTTGCTCCCTCTCGTCTTGGTAAGAGGAATAATGCTTGCCCAGGCAAGGTAACTAATGTTTGATAGAGTGATGAATAGGAGCCATATGCTCCAGGGTTGTCTCTTGAGCGTTTTTTTTACCATGTGGTATGAGGTGAGAAGGCGTCTTAAATCTTTGGGGTGATTATTATGTCGTGTAATTTAAAATATTTAGGAAATATTATTGAAATAGAACATAATGATTTTACATTTATATTTTATTTTAATTGATTAATATTATCATTTTTACTTTATTTTAATTTGTTTTAAAATTGTGTCAAATGAAAGTTAAGTTTTTCTCATTGCGGGTCTCCAAAACTTCGATTAAATAGAACCTCATTCGGTTCAGATTGATATTAATGCGAGCCAAAAGACATTGTCTCTGCCGTATTTCTGTAAAAGCATGATGGAAAGAGAATTAGAAGAGATGTTGTGGATCAGAAAATCGAAACCTAGAAAATGTGGGGCTCGGAACTCTGGAGAAAGGGAATCGTCCCAACAGCGTGAGGATGGAGAACTATTGACCTCATTGGGTCCGCAAAATTCTCACGTAGCCAAATGTGAGGCAGCGTATTTTAAAGAGAATATAGAGAAGGGAATGCGACAGTTGGAATAGGCACATGGCATGGTAATGCTAAGACGGAGCGTTAAAAAACTCGGGGAATGATAAAAACGAGGAAAGGGGAGGGAGAGTAATAATACTGAGTTTGTATGAAGTGAAATGGAAACGTAGTGTTGTTTTGGCAGTTATTTACACACTAGTAGCAGATCGATATATTTCAGTGGAGCTAACGTTTGACAAAGGTAAATCTCAATGATGTGGAACTAGATAGTATCATATATTAATGTGAGGGTAATTGTCCTGAATGAAAAGACTTTGCAACGATGGGATAGAAAGTTTGTCGAAAAAAGAGAGCTATGAGAATTAAATGGGGGACACTATATAGTTTAGCAATGGCAGCAGTGAGAAAATACAAGGGCAATCCAGAGAGTAACTTCCGTTTCCGTGTAGCGTGAGACCTGGTAGAGAATGCCGAATGTACGCTGTATTGACGCACACATTGGGTCAGTACGCCTCGAACAGCAGTGGTTGGAAGGTCGCGCGGCTTATCGTTTTTTTGCAATATTTTTTGCAAATGCACAAGGGGTGGAAAGTATAGAATAAAAATGTAGGAAGAAGCGTAGTCAAAATGGAGCAAGTGACTGATAGAATATTCATTGTAGAAATCAAAGTGAAACAGACAGTATTAGTCATTGTTTAGATATACATTTAAATACCAATAAGAAAGCCTAGAAAGGAAGAGGTTGATAGGGTAAACGGCCGACTAGAGCAAATAACTGCGGGTGTTCCTGGAGGGAAACATTTTATATTGATGGGGGATTAGAAAGCGGCGGTAGGAGAAGGGAGAATAGTGAGAATAATGAGAGAGGACAGGGAGCTGGGATCAAAGAAGGGATATCGAGGGCCGCAAACGAAACACTAGGAACAGAAAATAAGAAAAGAACGAGGAAACCATGGATCATGGGCGATATGATTAGAAAGATGGACGATGAAAGAAAATGAAAGATATAACCACAGTGTTTGTTGCAAGTAAAGAGAGTTCAATAATGAACTATGGCTCGAAATAAATAGAGCAATAGAAGCGCGGGTAGAACACGCAGAGCAAGAAGATTGAAGAAAGATGGATGGAATATATAGAAACTAAAAGACATTACGCTCGCAAGGTTAGACAAAGAATGAGAACATGACATAAATGACGACATACTTGGTCCAGGCTTACTCGATGGCAAGATGGAAAAGGTATTAAGGTAATTGAAATAAAAGGATGAGCCATATGGCTACTAGACCTGCCACTTTGTGAAAAGGTGTCCCTTCCGCGTTTCTACCTCATGCCTTACCGCGACGGTAATTATTAATGGAGCCATCTGCTAATATGCATTAGAATGCAGCAAAAGGGTAAATATTTCTGAAAAATCTTAACTTGGGAATAGTATTTGTCAGGAAGCTTAAGTTTGCTATGAAATGCCATGTCAGAGAAAATAATTGAATCCCCTTCAAATCCCAAAAATTTCATCCCTCCTGGTAAGATAAGCAGGATTTTAAAATAAAGATATACTTATAGATAATATCTACTGGTAACCAAATCATCGTATGGCCTGATGAAAACGCTTCCTCACTGTACGAGGCAAGGAGAATGTAAACATTCGAAACAAAAATACTTGGTAGTCCAAGGGCATAAGGGCTAACTTTCATTGGCCAAATTTGTATTTTCATGACGTATTTGGGAGGAGTACTTTATTATATGTAGTATTATACGAGTACCATATCTCGTTGAACCATAATAGCATAGCACTAAATGCACCAAGTTCAAGGTGCGAGAACATTATCTAATATAATTTTAGTTAAATATTGTATATATGAGTAATTGAAACGGATAATTTAAAATAAATAGCTGTTAAGGACCATCCAAAACCTAACGTCAAAATAAGTACAATACTTTGATTGATTAAATAATGAATTGTTCTTGGAAGAGAAAACATTTAGCTTTCATTTAATATTAATTGCGTAACTTATTATTTTAAAAGAAAAAGACCGTATGACCTTTATTAAGACAAGTGAAATGTAATGATTACGCTTCTCCAATTCTTCACACTAAAGTAGAATTTTAGAATAAATAAAAGTAATTTGATCTTTTCACGCGCATCATCTCGATAACTCCCTATATTAAATTTTCGTTTCCTAGGCTAACATTCAAGGGTATATGAGTATATTATGGTTGCATATTCTCAATCAATAAAATGATTCCTTTCTCTTAGAGCTCTGGCCGGTCTTCTTCATCTAGCTAAATACAGCAATATTTGTTAACTTATAAATATTCAGTTACTTGTTAAAAATTAGATCATTTTTTTATATTATATCCATTAATTTTTGTTTTTTTTCCACAAATTTACTCATGAAATTCTTTTAAAATTGAATCTGGTTGAATTAGAATGATGTTGCAAATAAATATTTTACGATTCTATGAATGAAAGTCATAGAAAATTTACTTTTTTACGTTACTGCCATTAAGATGCATTAGTCAATATGAGGCTGATGAAGTTCTTAGAAAAAAAGTGGAATGAATTTAAATGTTCTAAACTAATCGAGACCAGAAAAAGAGGAAAACAAAAGTTATAGAAAAACCCTGTACGTTTAATACATTAAAATGCATGTTTAATATTTACATAACAAAATTAGTTTTTGAAAGATTTTGAAGATCAAACCGAGAAAATTGATTTAATAATGGAATGTTACTTTCATTTGATCAATTTTTGAATTGGAAATGAAATCAAATTTTCTTTACACCTACATTTTCTCGTTCATCAGATTAATACTATTCAAATTAATCATTGAGGCAAGGTATTCCTTAAGCATACTGAAGAGGGCCGTCAAAATTGTGAAAACGGGATTAAATGTCTAAAAATTGGGTATTATTATTTATATTTCGATGTGTTTTTAATGAACTGTATATTTTATGCAAATAGCGTGTGGAAAAATGAACAAATTTTGTATAAAAAGCTTCCGAAACGAGAAAACCTCTAAAGATACAAAATAAAGAAAGGCGATTGATATTTAGAATATGGAATTGTTCTCTATAAAAACTTTTTGCCACCACTCCTGAAATAGGCCCTGTGAGTTTTTAGGCGATGGTGGGTAAAATATCTTTCTAAGCTCCTACACCTAAAGAAATTCACAATTTCTGGGCAGTTTCCTTCATCTGCTCTTTTATTTCTCCAATTCCAATTGTAGAATTATATGGTTCCCTGAAAGTAATCTAACTTGGATGAGCATTATGATAAAATCATCCAGAGTCAATAATTTGATCTGAACTTTGAATTTTACGGGCAGAAGGAGTTCTTTGCAGCTATTACAGAATAATTAATGATTTTTGTTTGTTCCATTCCACCGAACTGAGATAACGCTCCTTAAAGCCCAAAAATTGCAAAACTCAATTTAGCTCAAAAAATACTTTTCCACGCGGCTGCTTGTGATCTCTCTGTATACGTGTACAACTACGCTGATTTTCTGCTCCTTAGCCATGCATTAATGAAACAACCCCTCCTACTCTTCTAGAAAATTTATCTCTCGGAATTTGATTTGACGGTTTAAATTCCAGAGGTATTCATTATCGAATACGTAAAACGAGTCGAGTTTCTGTCAATTGGGTTTTAATACCGAATTGTTAATCCTTCCATTTCTGAATGCTTCATTCCTCGGCTCCATCCTCCGTGCTACAATCCCCGATGTCTCATTTTATTGCTTTTTTTCCTCCATTTCAATCGTTGAACGCATACTTCTTCCTAAACACGTGAATAGCCGTCTTGGGAGACCCGAGAAAAGCTCGGGGTCGCCTCCGATAAGGTGAGTAACCGGTGAAGAGGTTACAGCGACGAATGATTGATTGACGCGAGACGTTCCCGGCGTCGTCCCCCCTATGTAGTGGGCGGGGGAGAGGACAAGGCAGCGAGTGGCACGGAGAGAGGGTGCCGGTTGGGGGGAGCAGCCGCGTTACAAGAGGAGTGAGTGGTATTACCAGGCGTCTGAGGCGCTAGGGGTCTCGGGTTCGGATGAAGAATGAGCCTTGGAAAGCTCTCCTCCTCCTCATTTTTATTTTCTTTTTGAGGGATTGCCGCGGAGGAAGGGACCCGACAACGGGATGAGGGAAGAATGGGTTCTCTTCGTGGGCAGAGAGAAAAGAGGTAAAAATAAAAAAAAAGATTAGCGGATTCTCTCCAGCGCTTTGAATTTTCGACGTCGTTAACAAAATCCGGTTGGTGAGTTTTTATTCTCTCCATTTTGGATTTTAATATCGGACGAGAGGCAGGGATACCACTTGGGATACCACTGAGCTGGACTCGATTGTTTATCCTCCCACGATTTCTAAGGATAACCTTTATTATTCTCTTTCCCTCTTTATTAATTTTCTGCCTCGCCTGCGTGACGTTCATCTTGCTTCCATGGTGATTCGAAATTCTGAGAAGCCTCCTGATGTGTACGTTCTCAGACCTTGGACCCCTTTTACTGTTCCAAATTTTCTCTTTCACTGTGCATTTCTGTATATTTTAACAAGAAAAAGGAATAATTTGTTAATTTATAAATTAATCCCAGCCAATTGTGTCACATTATCATTTAAAACTTGTTATCAGACGTAGTTAACATCCCTTCAAAGAGAGTTTATTGATTTTGACATAGGAGGTTATAAAACAGTGTAGCGGCTAGTTGAGTACAACATAAGCGAAAAATTTCTATGGGTTATTTTGCGTTATAGTGCGTTAAATGTTTTTTTTACAATCAGTAAATTTTGCTCAGCAGGTAAGCTATTACTAATCCTACCATGAGGTTCCAACGTGGAAAAAACGTGTTGAAGATACTGAGGTTAAAATTGAGTGATTATCTTAAAATTAAACTTCTAATGGAAAATGGAAGAGGAATAACGATTTTTCATCTTTAAAATTCATTTATTTGTAATGATATGTATTGTAATTACGAGGGTCATCCGGAAAGTAGTACCCGTTCGTGAAATAAAAAGACAAAAGTAAATATTAACAAACATAAAAAATTTTATTTGAAAGAGGATACTTTAAACTACTTCTCAACATAATCTCCAAGCAAATTAAGGCATTTGTCATAACGTGTGACAAGTTTCTGTATTCCTGCTGCATAGTCCTTCGCCGCCAGCTCATTGAGATACGCGAGGGACCCATCTTGCACAAATTTTTGCATAATGCAGATGGTGTTTAACAATTTCATGAACAATTGTTCGAGAAACATTGGGAAAATGCTCACAGATGTCATCAATTGTGACGCGCCGATCGTTCCTCACGAATTCGTCAACTGAGCTCACCAGTTGGTCTGTAATGACAGACGGTCTCCCCGAACGCTCATCGTCGTGTGTGTTCCCCCTCCCCATGTTGAAGTTGCGACACCACCGCCACCGCCGAACAGACGACTCGTCCATTACATTGTCTCCATACACCTCCTTTAATTGGCGATGAATATCACATGGGCGAACGTTTCTTGCATTGAGGAATTTAATCACTGCCCTCACTTCACAACTGGCGGCGTTCTCAAATTTTTTAAACATTGTAAACAATCACAGAAACAACACAGGCAATGCTAGCGTCACGCAACTTGGCTCAGAGAAGGCAGACAAGCCACTGAAGCTATCTGACCTCGTCCAGCGGCTACTCGCGTCGTCAGCACTTCATGCGGCACGAAGGGGTACTACTTTCCGGATGACACTCGTACAAACCGGTTTTCAATTCACCTTTGAAATTTCATTAATTAAAGGGGTACGAACACTTACTTAGCTAGCATGAAGAGTGTGCAATGTAAATTTAAAAACAGTATGCCAACAATACGGAGTTCAGATCATTTGATGTACGAGAAGGCTATATTTGGGAAATGCATAATATTTTACATTAAGCTGATTGCTGTAGCTTTCCAGACGAATCTCTTAATATATTTTCTTTTACAGTGTGGAAAAAAATAAAATGACTCATTGTCTCCTTTTTGTAAAGGTTAAAACAAAAGAAACTCTCTGATGTGTGTCGTCTGACATGACTTTTTAATTATTTTTCTTTTTACTCTTGCATTCAATGTTTACATTGCGATTTTTAAAACATTTTAAATTTCAAATGATAGGTAAAAGGATAAAACATGAAATATTTTCTAAAGATGTCTACGTATCACGAAAAAATCAGCTTTTTGTTATGAAGTGCCTTATTGAAAAAATAACTAAAATTCTTGAAATATGAATAAAATTTCATAATAAATAAGTTCTAGAAATAAAAAATTTTAACTGGAATAATTTTCTATTTCATATTAAGATTTTATCATATTCAAATATATGACTTCTGCCGCATTATGAATGTGGTTGGACAAGTATTTTTAGATACATATAATTTTAAAGCTTGAATAGTTGATGAAAAATTAATATAATAAAATAGTTAGTAAAAATAGAGTTGATTAAAAGAGTATATTAAGTATGATTGAATATACATTCGTTGCCCTAAGAAATTATTTTTTTTAAAAATCGTTTAAGTCGTTAATATTTTATGAAGCAAATATTGCTGCAATAAGAGCTTCTTTTAATTACGACTTAAAGATGTATTAAAAAAAAGAATTTTCTTCTGCTTGGTAAATTTTAGATTTCATTACTTTTTTCATGGCATTTTGTTTCGAGTATTCACATGAAACAAACTAATTTTATGACCGAAGACAATGTCTTTAAAAGTTGGTTTAAAATAATTGATACAGGAATGTCCAAAACTGAACATTTTTATGAAAACGAATGGTCCTCAGTTCTTGAGCTGCTTATTATTTATATATCAGAGATACTTTATTCATTAGATTATCCATCACTCTCACAGCGATAGATAACGAATTTGGAAAAATTGGACCTGATAACTTTTATGGTTTTAACTAGAACGATTAATTAAATTAAAGGGAGTCTAAAAAAATATTTTATTATGCGAGTGTGGTACAAGTAAAGTTTATGACTTTTTTTACTCTTCAAATTCGAAGAGTTAAAATCATTAAATTACTTCCCTCTTTCCAATTACTTCACTCTCCAAGGGATTTGTTGTTCATAATTATATTTAATATTATATATATATATATATATATATATATATATATATATATATATATTGATTTGGTAGACTTTGAATCATGTATTAAAACTGCGATTGTAAGCGATATTCTGCCTTACTTAATCCATATTTTTTTGAAAACATTTAACACACATTGAAATTGAAAACTGTACACCTTGACAGTCGGGAGGAATGAATAGCATGTGGCGGGATTATCTAATTTTCGATACAACTCATTATAAAAATTTCTTTATATCATAATGGTATTATTATATTTCCTAAATTGAAACATTGGGAATGGCGGCATGTATGATTTTGAAGAATTGTAGGGGATTACGTGAATATTGAAAATGAGAAGAGAAGAAGACACGAGAAAAGAGAATGATTTGCGGCGCAGAGGGCAAATACGAGCACACACAGTAAATAGTTGAGTAGGTGTTGTCTGGAAAATTTCCGTTGGACTACAAACGAGCATATCGAATATGTACATGAATATATCCCCTCAGTAACACTCAACAAGGACTGCATGAAGTTTAATTTGCCATATTTGAAAGGTTATGCTTCTTAGGCGTTATATTTCAATAACCTAAAATTGTTTTAGCAAAGCTCAAGCAAATGTTAGAAGAATTGATGGAAGTATTTGTGGAGATACTATGGCTATAGAGGTGCGCTCCACTCTTCTTTGGTGATTTGGAAATTAATCTCCTGGCGACTATAGGTGTTGCTACCATTCAATGATGGGAAATGTATAGGATTGAGTCATGATTTCATCAATGGTTTAAAATAATGCAAAAATTAAAATATTTATCAACATTGCATCGAACTTGACCATTTTTTTAATAATGATAAAGTCATTGATTTAATTGATTCTAGTACTTATATGTATACATTTCCTGCAAATTTTAAGTAAATAAAAATTTCTTAAAATAAAAAAATGGTATTCCTGCCTTATGACTCGTGCAGAATGGGGACGAAGATTTTGTATCGCTTGTCTAGGAAAATACTCTGAAATGGGCACTAATCTTTTATTTTAATGTCAGTCATTTGGTGCTATACAATTCATTCTTTGGAAACATTCACTCCTGGATTCAAAAACGTTTATCTTATTTTTTATTGTTTCCTGTAGCAGAATAAAGAAATGTGAATCTACGAGGAGTAATGAGACTGGCAATGATATTCGATGGTCAATGTTGAAGCATATGAAAAAGAGAACACGCTCGGCGGAGTTCAGTGAAGTTGTTCATGAGCACTCTTTTTTTATTTTCACGCTCCGGTGAAACAAATCCTAACACATTCATACGTACAAAATGTTTCGGATCATTTTCTTCTCAAAATTTTCCCATCCGTTCCACTTCATTTGAAAATGAAAATCCTGCCCCCTCCGCGGCCCTTCCCGAGTCTTTCTTTTCCCACCTCCCCACCAAACGAGACCCCTCTCGACCCCTTCCAAACCCGCGGGTGCCCCACACAACTACACCTGCTAGATCGAAATGAACTTTCTGCCTGAGGCCGCCACGGCTCCCTGCGACCCACACACACCCAGTCAAGCCAAAACCCGACACACACCAGCACACAACTCTCCCACCCTCCCAAAAAAAACTCTTCGAAAAGCGGAGAAGGAAGCTAATTTCTGCCTATTAAAAAGGGAGTAAACACGCCGTGTAATTAAATTCAGAACATTAACTCTCCGTTATTTTGTCAGGGCAAATGGGGCTGTGGAAGTGGACTGGCTGCGCAAAGGGGGACGAGGAGGGTGGGAAGGTGTGCTTGTGTGTCTGTGTTAGATGGTGTGAGATGATGTGAAGGACGAGTGGTTACGGGGCAGAGGGAATAGTGGAGGGGGGTGACAGCCAGGGAAAGAAAGCGCGGGGTGGTAGGGTGTAGATGAGCGAGGCCCTGGTGGGAAGAGCGCATACCAAGGCCAAGAGATGGGAGAAGAGTTGAGCGGTGAGGGAGCGGATCAGGATATGCTCGTTGGATGGGATTACTGAAAAAGATACAGAGAATTGGCGAGGGAAGGTTGAGTTGGGAAAGAGAAAGAGGAATTTTGCTCTCGAATCATTAGTCGCGAGGACAGGCCGGTGTGCAATCGGACTTCATTACGAGGCTTGTTAAATAAGCTACCAAGGAAAGAATGTGGAGGCTCGAGTTACACTCATTCTTCCTCCCCTTTTGCCCTAGCTCTTGCTTTGCCCTCTACCCTCCCTCCCTCCTGTCTACACACTCCCTCTTTCCCCCCTTCCCCGCTCTCCTTCTCGCCTGGAAATTTATTTGCTCGCAAAAAAAATACCCGCCATATCGACCTCCAGTTTTAATTAGGCCTTCTCTCTCCGCTTTCTCTCTCTCACACACACACTCAGTCCCTTGCACCCATTTAAAATCTGTTCAGGGGATGGGACAAGGGTGCGGGGTATCAAGAGGGAGGACACAAGGAGAGTGGTGAGGGAAGGGTTTATGTATGAAGCGAGAGGAGGGTTAGGGGTTCGGAAAAAAAGGGCAAGGAAAATATCCCGAAAAAAGGCGAGAATCCGGGTGTGTGGGAAGGGTGGAGGGGCGAGAGGGTGGGGCGTGGAAGGCTTCCACATGGGGTTGAACGCGGAGAACAAAGGAAGCGGCGCTGGGGTTTTTGTGCCCGACGCGGTGCGTGTGTGCCTATGCACGCAAACACGAGTGGTCGTATGGGTACAGGTCGGAGTTGTTTTGAGTGCCGCGTGGCCCCATGGATTGGTGGGACTATGGTCAGTTGCACTGGCACACAAGCCCAGACAAAGAATTATCATCTCGCGGTGTCATTGGGAGCGGGTGAACGGGACGATGATATTTGACGTTCGGACGAAGGCGGGGGTAGAGGGACGAAAGGCCAGACAACCCGATATCCAACGCGTTACGCGGTGAACCAACAGTTTTACGAGTCGTTTGTTTTCCTACCCTCGAAATAATCACCGTGTTCCAAGTTGTTCCGTCAAAAATAATTCTTGCTTCAAAAAAATGAAACCTTAAAAGCCGTTTCGTCGGTTAAAAGAGTGGCCATTCATATCATATCTCCCATCTCTCGCGGTAAAATATAACGCGTTAAATCTGTTTTTCAGTGAACCATTGCCCTATAAGTATGGTCATAGGTTTGTGTCATATGCTGTGAAATGGGAAAAGAGCTGGTAGTCGAATGAGTTTTTATTCCGCGGGAATGGAGATCTTCTGCTCCGTCGTATTTCACCGCGATGAGGGCATTCACTGCAGCGAATGGAACGTAATCAGTTGAGTAACTGGTCCTCGTGAATCTGAGGCTCCCTTCCTCTCGGTCGCCGCCTTCCAATTGAACGCGCTCCAAGGAGATCCCAGCCGAGCCCCCGGCTCCACTTCTTCCCTTGTCCCCTTGACAGCAAGTTCGGTTCAGGCGCATCATTCGGCCACAGGATTTCATTCCTCTTGGGAAGTGAGCCTTGGTGCCTTGGATGCCTTCCCTCTTTGCCTCTAAATTAAGCCAACAGTTACTATTTCCGCCCAACTCCACACCTTTATATGTCTCAATTCATTTCGCTCCAGTAATTAGCGATCTCTGATTGGCAGGGCTACCTGTTTGGTGATATTTGGTCTAATTAAAATTCAATTTTCATGGTTGAATGCAAATGTTTTAAGCTTTTTTGAATCGTCGAGACAGTTATTTATAATTTGTTCCAAGAATTTCACTTACGAAAATATTACCTTATAAACATACTTCATCGCTAATTGACATTATGCTTGTTGCAATGTATCTCTTTTCACGGTTTTAATCTGTTTTTGATGTTAGCACTTATTTTAGGAAAGACTAACATTTTCATATGTTTTATAGGGACTTGTAGATGTATTTACGTTAATTTTATAGAATTGTCCCAAAATTTATTTATAGTCCTAAAATCGTCCTGTCCGATGATTTGAAACACCGGTCATCCCGTCATTTTCGTAAACGTGAACTTGTTTTCGGAATTTTTAACGGCAGTATGCTATAGAGAAATATATTTGCCTGAATCATCCTTACAATATATAAATGTATTTTCATTAATACCTGTATATGAAGTGACGAGTGAAGCTTTATAAATGCCTCATGAGACATCCATTATCTAACGCATGCATCTCGAAAGGGTCGTGTGAATTATGGAAGAGTATGATAATTAAAGTATGGTTATTTCAGCGTAGGGGTTGAAGCATGGTCATATCGAGGGTTACCAGACCTCCAGTTTTTTCCGAACTTCCCCTGTGCACAAGAGCTTCCTGGGGAAATAGGACGCAATTTTGATTAGTGTTCGATATATTCCATGCCATTCAAAAAATTATTGTAGTCCCCCTAAATTTCCATTAAATTTACCCATATTTAACTCAAAAGCACTGGTATCCTTAGTCATGTCTGAATGAGTGTGTATTCATTTCCATATAAAGGCAACGGAATGTCACTCATCTGCCAAAAAACAGGCGGGCAGTGTAAAAATTACTGGAATTACAAAAGATCTAGGTTAGTATTTCCGAGGTGTTAGGTACCTGAAATCCCCTGTCACATGTTCCTGTGGAGGTTTGCTGCGTAAGAAGTACATGTAGAAGACCATTTTAATTACAGGCCAATATCTTTGGCGTCTGATTCTAGAAAAATATTTGGGAATAACACTGCCGGTAATATAATGAGATCTTACGTAGAAGTGCAGGTGTATTAGATCTCTAAAACAAAATATGAGAAGTGGAAGCTGTGTCTGATTGATTTCAAGGCAAATATTTATCTCTCAAAATTTACAATATAACACTTAAAGATCACGTTCAAGATCATGGTAACGCGCAGGTAATAAAATAGAGGCAACTAGCATTCGTTGCGCGAACAATTCAGAATCCATTCTCGAATATGCCTTTGAATTCCCTCACTTGAATCATCATTAACAAAGCAATGAGATTGAAAAAAGCAGGCATATGTAAAGAGCTATAAAATGTTTTGAGGCATAAAAATTTTTTTTCATGCCTCAAAATATAATAGGCATATTATTGCATTTTGGACTTTATCAAGGATACGTATACTTAAGCATTACTTAGCTCTGAACTCTACATTTTTGTTGATTGGAAGGGGTGATAGAAATAGAACATAACGATAAAGAATACTGTAATATTCCTCCTTTCCCATCCATACTCTATGGCGTAAATGACCTATGCTATCGGTCACCTCCCGTAAAACGACTGGAATATAATAGCACATGAGCTGATTTTGACAGAGGATAAGATGGCATGATATGTACAGTATCGTACGGGAGGTGGCCTCTTATGCTATTTCAGGAAATAGGATAAGTGGCCAACACTAATCATAGTAAATTATCTAAACACCCCTTTTTCTATTTGTATTTCAGTTTTTATGGTAATAACAGATGAAATGACTCGGAGGTACATTATATACCCCCTTGAGTGAAGGAAATTGGTAAATACTTCGATCAATGATGGATTAAAGACAGCACACCGCCGAATCGCTGACGATTGCTGCACTAATACGAAATGTCCATTTCGGCCGCAGTTTTAACACCCCTGGCCACGGTTGCATTCCCATGAATGGTGGCCTGGCCGAACCCAACGATACCAGACTCTCCGCT
Organism: Hetaerina americana; assembly: GCF_022747635.1. Lineage (NCBI taxonomy): Eukaryota > Metazoa > Arthropoda > Insecta > Odonata > Calopterygidae > Hetaerina > Hetaerina americana. The sequence continues at coordinate 35,379,723 of NW_027286070.1, forward strand.
GAGGTTTACAAAAGACACGACCCTATCCGTCAGGCTTATCTTACGGGGTCGGTAGTACGCATCCTTGGTTCGAATGGCGGCCGAATAGCTTCATCGAAGGTCTCTGGTGACGTGAGGTTGAACTAACTCCCCGGCTCACGCGAAAACACTTGCTGGAAAGTGGTGATCTCCTTATGGTCAGCTTTATTCGTTGCCAAGGTCACTCATTTAGCGCCCGTTTCTGGCGCATATTTTTTCCAGAAAGACAAAGGCTAAGCTAAACATTAAAATAGGAGGGCAAAAACTAGAGCAGGTGGAACAGTTTACGTATCTCGGAAGTGTTTTGGACCAACATGGTTAAAGTGGTGGGAACGTAAGGAGAAGAATTGCCCTTGGCAAAGAGGCTTTCACAAGGAGGAGGCAGTTGATGACAGGGACGTTGAGCTTGGATGCTAAGAAAAGACTGGTGAAAACTTTGATATGGAGCTTAGTGATGCACGGCGCGGAATCACGGTCACTGCTGCGGGATGATAGAAGTACATAGGAGGCTTTTGAAATGTGGATGTGGAAAAGGATAGAGAAAGGAAATGCACTGAAAGGAAAACAAATGAGGACGTGGGCAAGGAGAGGGGATTTTTGGGAGAAATCATAAGGAGGCAGGAAAAATGGATGAAGGGTGTATTGATCGGCTGTGGAATGTTGACGATTGTAATAGAAGGGAGAATATTAGGCAAAAAACGAAAGGGCAGGAATAGGATAGAGATATTCGATGGGATTTAGGGAGTAATGGGGTACACAGAGATGAAGAGTGACTTGTGGTAGAGTAGGATTTTGGGTCGTGTTTTGTTAGGAGTCACAGGATATTTATTTGGTTTTTGTGTCCATCCAAAACCTCCCTTGACTGGAAGATACCTAAGAGTCAGTAAGTGGAGGTTATTGATTTTACGTCTAGTGATTAAATTTAAATTTCAATAATTTATTGAATAGGTACTAAGTAAGAAAAATATTTTTATCTTGATTTCATAATGAAGAAATTCCCCGGGGAAAATGGGAGTTGTGGACTCTATCTTAGGCTCTCTTAGGTTGTCTGCTTGAAGCTGTTTTCTATGCTCAAGAAGTGTGAAGATGAATGACGGAGGAAGAAAGATTTTTATTAGTGTAAATTCGTGTTTTAAGGTATTTTCGTATCCGATGACTCGTGTGACGACCCTCTCAAGTTCGAGAATTAAAAGGTTTTTCAGTCCATACGATTGTTACAAATCCAACTATTGCTCTGATATGATGCTATTTTGTATCATACAGTATTTTACTCGATTGAATTCAAAGAAACACACTACAAAATTATGTACCTATGCCTTATATGGCTTGCTTTCATACCATTTAATTCGGTGAACTGTTGGTCAAGTTTTTCATGTGAAGGATTGATCACATACTACCGCCCACATTTAATCAAACAAACGCCATAAAGAGCGCCATAGCATGAGAAGAGAGACTGCGAGTGCGTGAGTTGAAAGCGTTTCGGACATTCATGTTGATATACGCGGCGACTGAGAACGGGAGGTAGATTGCAGGCCCGATAACAAAATCCTCTTTAGGAAATATGTATTGTGCCCCAACCGCTCACCCTAACTATCTAGGAAAACATATAAATTGGTGGAATTAATTTGTAAAAAAAGAGAGGGAGAAGTTGGACGTAAAACAGGCCTTTCTAACCGGTGGGAGCAGGCGAATAGAATACAGTAGAATACGTCCAACCACTGTGTTTTTGTGATAACATTCGTGTGTGACGGAGCATAAAGTTTTCCTTGGCTGAAATATTTCAAATCAAATTAAACGAAGCCCGCTTGAACTCGGCTGTAAACTTCCTCTTGAGAAACTCCGGCACTCGTGGCGACCCATTAGGTCTCCTGTATCTACGTGCTCACTCGCCACCACTCGTACGCTTATCGGGATCGGGAAGCGTATGCATCAGAGAACTCTGTTAGACTGGGAAATGAAGCCTCTACGACGAGCTTAACACAACATATTAGTTAAATTTGACAGATACAGAACCAATATCTTCCCTTCACCTGCCGACGCTGCTGCTGCCTCCCCTTTCCCAACGGTCTTCAGACCCAACTTTCACAGAAATCGGTCTGGCAGCTCTTGTTTGACGTGTCGTATGCGATCGCTTCATTCGTACGCCTGTGCCCGGAAGAGCATCCAAAGTGATATTTTTGTGTATTTTCTATGGTGATTTTGTGGTTATGTAGTGCAGTGCATGTTTTTTTTTGACACTGGTGCGAAAAATCTTACCGTGACCTTTTGCATAGTGTATTGGTAGCGAGATATCAAGTCTGTGTTAATTTACCTAATTTATTAAGTGAATTTGTGCTGATGTGAATTAGGTTTAAAGAGTTGTTTGAGCGAATGCAAGGAGATTAGGTTGGTTGCACACTGATGGAAAGAAGGAGACCGGAGGACAATTTAGAATGAAAGGCGAAATTTCTGATGATACCCTTCCGATTGTCGGCTCAGCTCAATCATCATTTTGTGATTATAAATATCGGTGAAATAGGCCAGTGAAAGTTTTCACCTATACCATACTCATTTCAATATGTGGCTGATAAATTAGCGTATGTTTGCTCGAGTATTCAGGGGGTGTAATATGTCGTAACATCCGATTAGTTCTGAGATGGAGATTTCTGGGGAAGTTGCCGGGGTAAAGAGAGGAAAGGGTCATTTATCTTGTTCATTTCTATCTTCCGTCGATACCTACCGTTTTTAATTAGACGCAGAAGGCGTAGTTGTCTTCATTTTAATGGTGCGATAGAAAAATATAGCACCAGTGGCTTGCACGAAGTAATGTCTGCCATTGAAGTAACTTTGAATTATTTCCGTTGCCATTGCCCCTGTAAATGGCAGTCCCTGTGGTTTTTCATCTTTTCCAAATATTACCCGATTCTCGTTTAATTATTTAGTTATCGTAGGCATCGGTACTTTCCCCTCTCCTCCATCACGTTGATTTAGTTTCAGGAGGATTCGTAGGTATCGGTTTGCAAAAGGTACCCTCGGCATTTGCGCAACCGATATGTCCACTAGGCACATTCCAAGTATCAATTTACAAAATTTTTCGTAAACTTTCGGCTTTCGCCCTCGTCACACAGATTTCAATGAAAGAATATGTACCTGTATATGTACTTTCCCCATTCCTCGGCATTTTGGGAATATATATAAAATACTCCTCTCGAGTAGGAGTAATAGTATGTAGAAGAATATACAGTGGACATTTATTTTAGATACATTTTGTATAGATGTATTATTCCGAAAAATGCCATGAGATGCTTGCTTTTGAAACGCGCGTGAGAGAAACGTTCTTGATTTTTAGGTGACCTGACTAAACTTGACTTCCCGCTCGTACACCCGTAATTGCCGTCTTAAATAATCAGTAGTGTAAGTAGCCTACTTTTTCCCACCTACCCATTCCCTCTCATTTCTTGAGACGCAACGAAACTCAAATGGCCGCGATCGACGTGACGGTACATCGGAAAGAAAGTGTCACGGGTATGGCGTTGGCCGCGTACGGGCACTTGATGGGCATGAAAAGTAACCGTACAAAAGCATAACTCGTCAAACAGATGTAACTGCTGTATGGCCACACCTTCCGTGCACGGTCTAACGATTGATGGGGTCGTTGGAAAAATGGAACACCAACAAGAGATTACAGAATAAAGTGAGCTTCGCGAACTCGAAATGGAGAATTGAAGAATGCGCTCCGAGAGGATCAGCCGGGAGGAATCATGGGTTCATTTTTTGCGAAAATTAAGAGGCAGTCTCGTTTATTTAGTGGCAGGTTAAAGAAAAATTTGTGAGAAGCAAGGACGGTGGCTCCACCGCCACCGCGAATAAGATTTGAAATCGGGGTTTATGAAGCGCTGTCGAATCAAAAAGAGTACCCGATTCCTAAGCTTTTATAGCTATTAGGTACGCTATTAATGATCGAGCTTGAGCAGATCGAAGCCATATAGACTGGGTGAATGGGATCAACGAGCAAATGTGTGCGCCAGGACCACGCGCTAAGTGAGTGATCTCGGAATCTAATAAAGCTGACCATAAGGCGATCACCACTTTCCTGCTTTAGCCGGGGAGGTAGTTCAGCCTCACGTCACCAGAGACCTTCGATGAAGCCATACGGCCGCCATCCGGACCCAGGATGCGAACTACCGACCCCGTAAGGTAAGCCTGACGGATAGGGTCGTGTCTTTTGCAAACCTCAGCGGAGAGTCTGGTATCGCTGGACTGCGGCAGAAATGGACATTTCGCATGAGTGCAGTAATCGCCAGCGAGTCGGTGGTGTGCCGTCTTTAATCAATCATTGATCATAGTATTTACCACCATCCTTCGCTCAAGGGGGTATATAATGTGCCTCCGAGACATTTCAACTGTTATTATCTCATAAACTGAAATAGAAATTTTGTAAGGGGTGTCTAGATAATTTACTATAATTAGTGGCGGTCACTTACCCTATTTCCTGAAATAGCATAAGAGGCCTCCCTCCTCACGATACTGTACTCTCAAATCATCTTGTTCTATGTCAACATCACCTACTTTGCTGTTATATTTCAGGATTATATATATTATTATATGCTATTCTCATCACCACAACCAATGAGCCACAATGTATACAGAACTATATAATGCTTAAGTATACGTATCCTTGGTTAAGTCCAAAATGGAAGATTTATGCCTCAAAAATTTTTTTTTGGGCTCTTAACGTATGTATGCATTATCCAGCCTCATTGCGCCAAGTATGATTTGATTTTGTAACAGAAGAGATTCCAAGAGAGTTTATGACGTGAGAAAATTGTCCACCGTGATCACTCTTCTCTTTCCAGTGTATGGTTTAATCAAGTGAAAAAATGCCTGATTCACATTTCGCATATTTCCATGCATCCCTAATTATTACAGAACATTTAAAATGCTCTTTTTTTACCATCTCCATGCACTTAAATTTTCATTCAATAAGGTCCTGGTTTTGCACCCACGAAATCAACACTTTCGGCAAAATTTAGCTATCTGTTCGTCTACCATTCTATACTAATTTGGAAAAAAAATTTTTTATGCAGAAATAAGACATTAGAGTAAGACCCTCTAAGTTTCCAACGTGTTGCATGAATCTACCGATCTCTCATTTCGAGGAGCTATAAGGTTATGCTTTACAAATCTAAGAATGATTCTTATCATTTCTCTTGACATTACAGCACATAATTACTAGAATTGGAAACGTCCCACAGTGGATCTCGAGGTCACAATTATTGTTTTTACGTCCATTAAGTTCCCATTAACACCGCTGTCTTCACTCCAATTTGAGTTGCTGATTTTGCTCTTCATTGAGTAAGAATAAGCAAATATATAAAATATTGGTCCCAAAAGTAGTAGGGCTCAGTCAATTAAAAAAAAATATTGCCAGAATTGATAAGAGTTTTCTCAAGAGTCTTCTAGGTACCACCCTTGTGCGTCCACATACCGCTACAAGACTGTTTTCCACGCCTCGTAAGCATTCTGGAAGGCGGCGCCAGGAATGATGGAAAGCTCCCTCGTCACGATCTGCTGTAACGCTTTCACCGAGTCATAGTGACGTCTCTTCGGCCCGGATTTGAGGCGGAGGAAAAGGAAGAAGTCTGGTGAGGCAACGTTTAGGGCTGTAGGGTGGCTGAGGCATAGTCGAGAAGCTCTTGGCAGATCCGTGTGAGAGTTTCCTTACGTTCATCCGAGCGCACTCGCAGCACCAACTTCGCGCATACCTTTCTAATGCCCATATCTTCGGTATCAAGTCGATGCACATCACTTTTAGGGATGCCAAGTTCATCATAAACCATGTGAACACTTAATCTTTGATCCCTGTTCAACAGAGCCTTCGCTCTTATAAGATTTCCGTCACTTTTTGATGTCTAAGGGCGTCCTGAACGTTCGGTGTCTTCAAAATCTTCTCCACCCTCTCTTCAAGGAACGATCGTAACTAAACAAGTCATTGAAATTTAAGATGCCACAACCAATGCGGGGTAGTGCACTCTAGTAAGAAAATAAAAAATACTAATAAGATCAATAATACATTTTTATGTATAAACTGGTGTAAAATATATTGAGGTATAAAAACGGTTGTCTGGTACGACTATAGTTTTCTGATGGAATGTATCCCATTTTATCAAAATAACAAGCTTTGGGGTAGTTGAAAGTGGGCAAGAAAGGATTAGACGGCTGGGAGTTTGGAGAAACCCCTGCTCTCCGCCGGTGCCGTTGTTTATAATTTCATGAAGCCGGTTTTAAACAGAAGGGAAAGGCATTATGTTAAATCCGTTTAATTGAAATTCCTATTTTTCCTAAAGAGTAGTACATTAAATTTTTTCTGTGAATTCATGGAAAGTTTCCTGAATTTGTTCAAGGAATATCTTATCCTTGGTTTAACATTGTCGCTGACAGCAACTAAAAATATATAGGTCGTTTTTGATGCATTTTTCCAAAATATTGTTACAGAATTTTCCAGGAGATAGGACCGTTGTGCACATTGAGTCAGTTCGAGAGAAAAAAAAGATAATCGCGAAAATTTCCAATGAAAATTGTTTATGAATAATTAAAATGTTAGCTACGGTGTCATTCAATTTTTTTACAAAATATATCTTATATATTTTCTTGATTTTGATATAAAAATAGTTTTTTTCGAAAATTAAAGATTTAGTTGCAGAGATAATTCTTGAATGTTGTCATGGAAAGGTAAAAAACAACGAATGGAGAAAGAATATTCATGATAGTTGAACTTATATACCAAATTTTAAAGATAAGAAAATATAGACAAGCAGTGAAGAGGGTTTTTGCTAGCGTTATCGCGTAAAAATGTTGGCTGTTTGTATATTGGTAGAGAAGATGTTTACCAAATTTATCTTTGAGCAGAGGTCAATTGATATTTATTTGGATGATGGAGAAAATCAATGGAGACCATACACCCCCGCTTACCCATTACTATAAATGCCCATGGGTACATACACTTAGGTGTGTTGATTTACCTTTGTTTATTATCACTTCCTCAGCGGGACAAGCAAATAGATTGATAATTTAATAATACTCCATTAAAAAGTATCCACGTTGTCAGCTGATGAAATATCGAACCATATCCACTAATCGTTTGAACGAAGAAAAAATTAGTCGCTTCTCCCTTTATTATGTTTTCATTACTGGGATGATATCCAATATTTATGTTCTATGACCTTTTAGCATTGAAAGTTTTTAAATCGACAAAGTGGATCAAACAATGTTAATATTACCATCCTTAATGAGGAAGGTCAGAACTTGAATTAGCATGTATTTATTCGAATCGCACTAAACAAAATTTCTTCATTTAATTGTTTTCATGAATAAGTTCAAATAATTGTTAATTGTCTCATTCTAATACTACTCGAGTATACGGAAATAACTTTATATTAGTTTAGAAAGTAGCCTTTCATTTTTTGGGTGCCATTGTCTAATTTACCGTGGCATAATTAAATGTATTTAAACTTAAAAAAAGTGAAGATAAAGTTATTTTGCGATATTTGACTACAAGTTTAATTTCAGATGAGTTAATGAAGCTAGTTGGTAATTTCATGAATTCCACCCTCATTGCTGTTTGCTGCGTTACGGACTTAAATAGGTATTTACTGTTGAAATTGTTGGACTAGGTGGTAAAACTTTTGCCAAACGTTGGCATTATTGTAAAGGGTAGTTACAAGGTAGCCTTTATTCTAATGAGAGGGCTATTATGTAAATTAGGTGATATCAGTAAATGTTTCTTAAATTTCTCTGATTTTCGTTGGTTGAAATACACGGCCGCAAAGTGAAGGTTCCAGGTTCGTATCCCGGCCAAGACGGATGATGTTTAGGCATATTATATCTGTGGGCTAGCTGACAGATGCAAGCGGAAATTAAATTTTCCGACGATCTACATCTGGAATTCTCTTTCCCGTGCATAATTCGTGATTGCTTCATTGTAAAGCATTAGAACAAATATTTAGAAGTCGAAATTAAGAGAGATTAAGCTTTTAATTAGTTATCCCCTTAATTTAATGGGCAATTCACAACTTTTTGTTACTTATTAGTGAGATAAACGCCATACTCTGGCGTCGGTATGTAGAAAGCATAGATGTAAAATTCCTGGAATAGAGTCATGAGTTATACGCTCTCATAATTGTAGTAAATACTAGGTTTTTTAACCTATTATCATCAAAATATTCTCTCCATTTTGCATTCAATACTTTTTGCTCCTTAGAGGAATCAGAGTAGAATGGGTAAGCAGAATATATTATATGTAATTATAAGAGTTCATATTTCCCATGGAAATCCTATTTTGTGAATAGAGAACCTAAAATATCTCAATTCTCGAGTTCTCTACTCAGAGTATCGTCCCTTGCACGGGTTCACTTTTTCAAATCTACATGTTGAAGGTCTATGGTATGAATGAAGTCATTAAAATAATACATTTCTGCAAACGAATTTTTTGTAACCTAAGTCACATTGAAGTGCTTCCCTTAATGCGAGAGCTAAATCAATGCTCCATCGTTCGTATTCCAACCCATGTCTAATATTTTTGTCTCCCTAGTGAATGACAGAAAGTAATCACTTCTCGGCTCACTCGGCCTTCAGATCAAGTAATGATGATCCTCTCTCTCGTGCGCGAGCTGCGATCCGTCAGGTTGTACGCCGTTTCCAATTAGTTTTCACGTGCCGTTCCCTTCCCGATTACTTCATATCGATTAAACGTACAATTCAGAGAAAAATAAATAATGCCCCTATTCAGTTTTTGTGCACTTAGTGTGAATGAGAACGTCGCTTATAACTTTGGGTGAATGGAACTAAAAAAAACATACCATCCATTTTTCACGTCTTTTAAAATCAATGAATCGTTTAACTTATCCATTTTTGATTTCCGTGGGAAATAATAACTACTATAACGAAGACTTTTCCCGAGGGGATAATACGAACAAAATAGCAAAATGGATTCTGCCGTCGAAGCTTCCAATAAATATAATTCTTCTACTGCGATGATAAACTATCAATATATATACTTATGTATACAGAATATATATTTGCAAACTCTTACATACTATTTTACGTATATATTACTGACAAAGTCTATGATTTAAGGTCCACGTTCTTTTTTTATCCCCCTAAGGTCATCAAAGATGTTATTTTTTGGGAAAGTTAGGAAAGATAATGAATCGAGCCTGCCTGTCAAGCTATGAGGCTGGGCTTTTGTTGTTTAGATTGAAAACACAAGAGCGGTTAACGATAAGGTTCCGAAGGAAAGATGTCACCATTTGGTGGCAAGGAATCTTTAAGAGATTGAGGTATTAGATTCTATGTTTAAAATATTTAGTATGTATCCATGGATGCATGGATAGCAGACAGGAAAGGTCAATCAATATTCGCAATGGTTTTAACCACAGGAAAGATGATTTCGGTCATGATCAACCTTCTAAGAAAGCACTTTGCTTGGTGGAAATTAGTCGAATTACTTGCATCTTCTTCTTGCATCACCGTTTTTAGGTACACTTGGGGTGGTGAATTATCTAGGCACATGCACGAACTACGTTAATGACGTAGCATCAATCGGAAAAATTATTTGGAAGAAATCTAATAGAAGTTCATAAATTAATATAATTGTTGGAACGAATATCTTATACAATCTCTGACAGCATCCACTAAGATTTAAAGGGAATATCAACAACAGATGTACCAATTTAACAAAAAAAACAGAACTCAAATCGGAACGATGGGAGCGCCACACGGTGGTTATTCCGGGAACTTTTTGATCAAGGTAGTATAGTACTTTCCATTGTACCTACAACGGAGCGTAGCCGGCGAAATCCCTCTTTGACCGTCCTACTCTTCTTCCACTAAGCCGTGATTCACCTCGCTTTCCACAGTCCTACTACGACTGCCTGTTTCACTTGTGTGAGTACAATTCGATGAACACATTACATCATAACTGGAAACCTATGGCTGGAGCGAGCTTTGGATTCGAAACGCATGCACTAGCCGAATCCGCAATACCGACCTTATTAGTTGGTCGGATGACGTAGCATATCACCTTTTCCCTTCTCCAAAAGCTGCCCGGTTTACTTCACCAGTATGGGAAGGTAGCGTGAGGGAGAAAAAGGTTGCCAAAAGAAGATTTAATAATGCCTTTCAGTCATACTTTTCTCAGACGCAGATTATCTCATTTTGCTGCGTTTTGTGAGTCATTGAATTTGACTGGAAACATTAGTAAATGTTTATATTATTCAAAGAAATATGGAAAACTAGGGATATTTATCCTAGCTTGAAACTTGCACAGACAATATACATATTTCACCTTGATATTCTGTTATTTTGCTGAGTGAAACTCGTTAAACCTATCCAGGTGATATATTGGTTCTGCAGCTTAGTTTGTTGCGTGGTTTATTGCAATATATAGCACATGCTCATATAATTGCCGGTATTCCTTTATAATCTCGTAACGTTATCCTATGCCTATTTTTTCCATGGGGACCAACTATTGAACTAAGTTAAATCTTCAGCATTCGAAATTTGACCTGGTAAAATTTTTAATTTCTCCGAAAGAAATCGTGAATTTATGAATCCACAGCACACATTTTGGCTATCATGTGCATCAGGTTTGTATGGAACAATAAAAGAAATCTGCATTAATTTTGTTTCCATATTATTTATTGAAATACTTAAAGTAGTGGCTTATATGTAGCAAGAGTCCATTCCTAAAATAAGAAAGTACCGTTAATTGCTTTTAGCTGGTTGGGTCCCCCGAAAGGTGGTTAATTTTTACAGAAATAATTTGCAGTATTCTCTACGAAGCACGGCAATATTAAAAACTTAGCGGTCACATTTAATTTGGAATGAAATTGATTATATAGTATATGTTTGAAATTTTAGCTAGAGTCTAATATTTCCAAATGGTAGGATGTTAATGTAGTCGTATTACCTGTAGATGTGTGTCCCGCACCAAATGACTTGTTGTGTAATCGCATTAAATTTTCTTTAATCAAAATATACACTTCCGTTTGAAAATAATTAAAGTTGACTTTTTCGGCTATAAACCCGACGGACCTATATGACGAGTAGGAACTAGAAGAGTGGAAAGAGATGTCTTTGAGTAGGGGAGCCGTAAAGGAATCCAAAGGAGGAGTCGACGGCCAGGGGTGTTTTCGGCAGGGTTAGCGTAGTCGAGTGTGTCTGAGTGGGAAGTTGGGGAGGAGAAGCGGTCTCCTTGGCGCCAGATTAATATGTGAGTCATGGGCTATAACAGCGAGGCAGGGTCCTAAACGAAAAATTTTCCCCAACGCCATTTCGGCGCTAGGTAATGGCCAAGCGTTTGTGTGCGCTCTTGTGCGTGATAGTCTGAAAGTTAAGGCTGTCCGTTGGAATGACCGAAGAGGGAAATAAACGATTGGAATGGCTTAAGTTATCTGCTGGAGGAATGAAGAGTGCGAGAGGAGTATGGCGATGAAAGGGCGTGTTAATAGAGATAAGACAGGAGCGATCATAACAATCCTAATATGTTAATAATCTTAGGATTAGTTCGTGGGAGTTCCACAGTCTAGTCGTTTTGCCTAACGATTTCTTCATTGTTCCTAGTGCCGACGTCTACAATCGCTATTTTATATAAAATTGTGCTCTAACTTCTCAAAAGTTCTTTCCCTATAAGACTCCTTCCACGACTACCTTCAGCGAGCTATTGCACTTCAGGAATTGTCAATTTTGGAACTGTTAATTTAGTTTTCCTCGTCCTCTTGTGGGCTATTCTTCGTTAGTCGCCATCGTGGATCAACTGCTTCGGTATGCGTGCAACCAATAAACCATTTCGTAAACCATTTGGATCTTCTATTTTGCTTTATCATTTTTCGCCAAATGTCTATGGCTTCCCATTCTCTCAATGATACGTACATGTTACTGCTCAGGCCTCTCAAGCGTCGATAAGTGAATTTCACACATTACCTATAATTTTTATCAATATGATGGCCAGGATAATATTGCGTGGAGAAAAAATGTTACTATTTGATAAGCTATTTTGTTTCTTTTTGCATCATGGAGTGGCGCATAATGACGAATCTTCTTCGTAAACTTACCTCTTGCTTTTTTCTTTTATGATGATATTGCCAGGAATCAAAGTACTTTCACACATTCATGCCCTTCCATAGTGTTACTTGAAATATAAATTGCTTGTTTGGGATAACTATCATTTGGTCCATTTTACATTTTCCTATTTTGAATGTATACTCTTTTCATTCGGTTGGCACATGCAACATCGCTTTGGTGTGACTAAATTTCTTTTTTAATAATAGTTGTGTTGTCCACAAATGCCTAACCTACATGCTTATCCTTTTTCCATGTATTATCGTAATTTGGTCTGTAATCAACTGCATTAATATGTTTATTTTATTCTCGCTACTTTATTGTATTCTCGATAAACATTTTGAAACTTGAGGACGGAAATGAACATCATTTCTTAAACCATTCTTATTTCAATGAACTATCTCCGTCACTGCCGAACAAGGTGAAACTCACATTAAAATTCGAATTTAAACATAAACATCACTATTCACGTTTCACGAAGGGTCAAATTATACTAAAATCACTCATGCCATTATTAATAAAAATATTCATACTTTACATTTGGCATGAACTGATATTTAATGTCGATTGCATCTCTTATTGAAGTCAGCCATGTTTTTCAGAAATAATCAAATGTAAATTTATGAAAACACTACTTTCTCCATTTGTATTTAACAATACCAAAACTCCTGATGGTTGTTCAACTACGAGACACAAGATAGCCTTTGCTTGTCTTCGGGGTTTCCAATCAGAATGTGGATGCAAAACAACAGCAAGTATTTATTCTGTGGTGGTAACTCAAATATATAAATATAATATTTAATTAAACGACTAAATTTTCACCGAGTACCTAGGGGACGAGGATATACATGGCCCAAAATGTTAAGAGCTTCACTTCACCCTGAAGCGACTACTTCAGGCTTTAGGTGCAAATGAATCACTTGGAAATCTTGAGCATTTCAATTAATTCAGAGGAGGACAGATGTCCACTGTTCCTCTGCATTATTCAGTGACATTACATTTCGACCAAGAGAGCTGCTATAGCTCTTAGCTTATGAATGTTCGAATTTTTTCAAGAGTGAAGCTCTCTATTCACGACATTACTCCCGCTTCTCATTTACTCAGTTTTGTTCTTCCCAACTAGTTGTTCATCACTACGCTTCATATTCCCGGTCTTCCAGGATGTACAATTACCCGTCTATTCATTTCACTTGCTATCCCAGCCATAAAGCTGTCGGAGGTTTCTTCTAATTTTCTCTTAAGAATCCATACCTATTACTTCCTTCGCCATTACGAGATTCTTCCTCGTGGAATTGTACTGAGTGCTTCAATTATTAACTCAATCTCGGAGATGATAGTTACAGTACTAATTATTCAAAAAGAATGGAAGTTTGTATTAGGCAATAATCATTTACGTATTTGACACAAAAATCAATGGTCATTTAATAGCATCCTTTAGGAAAATAGAAAAAATAAAAGTTTTTATCATAAATCGATTAATTTTTTCGGAATACCCAGTTGATCAAATTATCGCTCTTCTGTTAGAGTCGATCGCTCTCGCCGAAAGTTGCTACAAGGTGATACTTTGCTATTGTAACTACAACCTATGAAAATAGTATCCCTTTTTTCATGTCTTAATTTGTATACTAATCCTTATTTTGCATAATTATCCGTTCATAGTAACAGTCGAGCTCCGTTGAACAAAAATCTGATTTGGAAATTAAAACTTACTGGGGCTAATGAGGTTTGGCTTTTAAGTCGAAAGTAAGCTTTCGAAATATTTATTTGTGGCAATTCCCTTCAGAATTGAAAGTAAAAAGTTTATAGCTAAGTAAGTATTTAGTCGTTGAGTTAGTTCTAAATTCCACTAGGTACCGATAAATTCCTGGGGTAGTTAAAAAGGTATTCCCTCTATGGGTTATTAGCCTAGGGATTAATATTAATGTAACCGTGGAACCAGTAACTAAGTAATAAGTTTTCTTTCCTCTAATACCAGCTCTGCGTGATATTTAGAAAAAACTCACCATTATCACATTTATAAATTTAGCGGGATAAAACTTGGATGAGATAAACGAGGAATCGTTGAGGATAGAGGTCTGGTAAGAGTTCAGGGCCTAATACGTATTTGATGGAAAGTTATATGAAAAAATCCCAAAGCCTTTTACATACCTAAATGATGCTATCTCCATTATTGGTGACATATCCATTTTATGCTCTGTAAAGATAATTCTGAATTGATGGATGCAATCAATAATTCAGTTAAGATTGCATATAGTATAGTCTCACTGATACAAATAATGTTCCGTTATTGACAAATGTACAGTCATATAAAGGTTTAAAGAATTGTGGACAGGTTTAAAGAAAAATTTTAGAGACTATTGGGTTTAAAAATAGATTAGGTTTTTAGTATTTGATTAACAGATCCTTGTGTGTGTTGGGCTTAGCGTATTGGGTGAACTCTACCATCCATCGCATACTAAACCAGCCCCTATAGTGTGTGTTTGTGTGTATGTATACAAAAAATATATAGATGTATATGTATGTATGTATATATATATATATATATATATATATATATATATATATATATATATATATATATATATATATATATATATATATACATACCTATAGTGTGCGTTTGTGTGTATATATACAAAAATATATAGATGTATATGTATGTATGTATACAAAAAATATATAGATGTATATGTATGTATGTATATATATATAAATATATATACCTGTATATATCCATAGATACGGGTATAAGGAAAAGGGATAGGAACAACAGGCACTATCCCTATTCTTCATGACGTTTTATTATTGCTTTCCCTTCTATCCTTTCCTTTTGTGTCATCGAGCATTTCTCCTTTGATGGGTGAAATAGCTCTTCTCCCGGCCAAAGAATCGGGGCTGTTGGTTGCACAAATCACTCGCAGATTTCAGTGTAATTTCCGTTTCCTCGATAGTTGCAGTCATTAAGAGAATCGCCCCTGCGAAAGATTCGTCGTTCATATCCCGATCATAGAAACGTTTTTACGCTTGTGATCAGCTCGATTCCAATTTCTCCACCATTTTTATGCTTGTTCTTTGTGTGTGTTTCTATTCATTTTCTTTATACCTATTCCTATATACCCATGTGAATGAATATGTGTTCGTGATTTTGCAGGATTGCGTCTTTGAACTTGGGTGTGTGTGTGTGTGTGTGTGTATATATATATATATATATATATATATATATATATATATGTATATATATATATATTTTTTTTTTGTGATCTTGTTCAGCTCCTCCTTCGATTCAGTCTTCATCTCATCAATGGCAGCGTAGTGTCGTCTTTTCATGGGCCTCTTCAGTTTCGGAAACAAGAAAGTAACTTGGGGCCAGATCTGGTGAGTATGGTGGCTGCGGCATCATTAGTGTGCTGTTTTTGGTCAAAAATGCGCCAACAAGTAACGATGTGTGAGCAGGGGTGTTGTCATGGTACGAAAGCCAATTTTTGTTTTTCTACAAACCGTTCTGCCCTGTGACAAGAACTCAATATCTCGCAATAATAATTAATAAATAAGAAAATGCTCTGAATAACTCTTTTATTGTTGAACAATTTCGTAGTTAAGCTATTTGCCAGTCTTATTTTGTGCTAAAGCGTCCTCATGCAATTAATCGCAATTGGGCTTTAGCAAAATTTGAAATTCTGCAAATTAAAGGCAAGTAACCAGTTATTTATCCTTAAATCGCTTAGCTGCAGCTTTAGATAAGTGTGAATACATCTAAGCTAATTTACTTGGAAATTCCTTTTTATCAGCTGAGGACAAAGAGATTCTTTGTTATGTACAATTTTTGCTGCATATGACTATTTTAACTGAGCGTAGATTTTATTAGGCTTATGATAAGATTTACCATTTTATGTTTATTTTTTAATGACGAAAAACCCGCAATTGACATTGGATTACGTTTCGTCAATTCAGCCTAGCCCTTTTCAAGTCTTCTTTTTCTTAAAATCACGTCTTCTTGCTGCAAGGTATGACCAGCGAATCACGCACTGATTTGATAGAGAAAGAGATCATACTTCGTTTCCCCACTGCTTCCTCCAATCGTTGTTTTATGTGAATGCCACTGCTTTGTAGGAGCAATTTCGCCGTCGGTTCCTAAGTTACTTTTTAAGCCCATTTCTCAAACACGGGTCGGAAACGCTGCTGCCAGCCACACATGGACGGCGAATGAAATCGCACAAATGTACGAATTCGAGACGATGGAGCCCTCCTCATTCCGATGTACTTAAAGCATATCCTGAGCAAAACCGCAGGGAGGGAGAGAGGAATTTCGGTAGGGTACACGGTACTTCGACGGTCGGGCAGGGGCGAGGGACGGCGGGAGGGGTTTTGAAGGGTGGCTGCATGGGACGGGGTGGGAGGGGAATAAGTATGAAGGAGCATTTGTTATTGGTGTGGGAATTCGGGGGGTATATTTACAACCGAATGCGAGTCCTCTGGCCGTATTAGGAGCAGAGTCGAATGCGGGGCTAGTTTTCGGGGGTTGGGGCCCGTGCTGTACGCATTCGGCAAAGGGGTGGATGGGAATGATGGAGTGCGGCTTTCTGTGGGTGGGGACGTAGAGGGGCGGGCCCCACTGGGCGGTGCGGGAGCCGGTACACAATAAACCGAGAGGAATGGATGGGGTTGATGAAGGATGTGAGGAGGCAGGTGATTGTAGAGGGGGATGTGGTGGGGGTAGCTCCCAGGGTCTGAGGCTCTGGCGGCGGTTATCTAGGCCTTTGAAGCAGTATCACCAGTTTACACCAGAAGCAAAAGCTAACGAAGGACTGAACGTGCTCGTATTTTTATGACAAGGTTTCTCCATTCGCATACAGCAGAGGGTGTGGAGGCTCAAAAAGGGCAAGATCTACAGATTTCAATTTCACATTCTACAGAATCGTTCCCTATAAGAGTGGAGTAACTGTATCCTATGTCCAAAACATTTATATTACGGCCGGTAAACCAACACGGTGGCATTATATTTTTATGCCATTAGTATTGTGACCTTATCTAGATTAGTATCCTCTGCGCTTATGTTGTATGGCACAAAATATACTTAAAATTCTCGAAAAGGTTTTAACGATTACAAATTTTCTTTAATATAATCTCATGTGCGATGTCTGCAAGGGTCTGTGTTGCCCCTGCGCTGCGCCTTTCCAGCCACCAAGGCTACTCAGGCGAGGAGAATTCTTCCACTTTGTCCGGCGTTCAAATTTCTCCCCGCTCAGAGCAGCCCCGGCCTCTCCTTCGCCGGAAGGGTTTCTTCCATGTTTAGGCTGGCAATGGCGCGCTTTTAGCAGTCCCATAGCCAGAACTGGATATCTGCGACCCGACTAATGAGGATCACCTCAGCCTCTGCCGCTTTCTCAAAGAATTTTCCTAATAATCGGGGTAGAAGGGGTGTAAACTTTTTGTCTTCATGCATTTAGGAAACGCAGGCTTAACAACTGTGTCCCAAGATGCAACGAATCGCAGAATTTTGCACCACTGCGAGAGCGAGAGCCGTCCGCTTCTTACACTCCTTACCGTATCGGCGCAGCGTGCGTGATGACTGGCAGCACGCACGCTCAGTACAGTCTACGTCCAAACCAAGGACTGGCTGGCGAATAGTCGGCTGGAGCCGACTAAGCACCGCATATGCCTATGCACGAACCCGAAGCGCTTGGGAATTTCAAAGGAGTTTCCGGTCTATCAGCACTCCGAGGTAAGGAACTTCAGATTCCCACGGTAAAACGACTCCGCTCACAGATAGGTTCAGTCTTAGCGGCCCACCTCTTCCCGGGTGGACCTTCATCTTTTGCGTATTGACCGCAAAACGCCATCGGCGGTACCGTTGAAGTAGCACCGCCACGGCGTCCTGCAGTCTTTGCCCCGCAATTTCCTTGTGCCAGGAATGGTACAGGAGGGCCGCGTTATTGGCACAAAGAGACAGGAGCTCGCGTTTCCCTCGACAAGTTGGGATGTCGTGGTTGTGGATGTAAAACAGTGGCCCAAGTACGGGCCCCTGAGGTACGACGGCGGCGATCCGACGCACCCTTAAGTTTCACCCGAGCCTCTGCACCGTAAATTTCTTGTCTCTCAAGCAGGCATGAATCATCTAGGTTGACCGTGGTGGGAAATGGATTGCCCCATTTTCAATGGGAGAGCCGGATATCAGAGGCGATCGAACGCCTTGCTGACGTCAAAGAATGCCCCGGCAACCGCCATCTTCCTGTTGAAGCTGTCCGTGATGAAATCCGTCATTCTCCCCTGCTGATGGACTGTAAAAATCTCATGGGAGCCGTACTGCATCCTCCGGAAGGATGTCATTCTCCCGGACGAAGTAATTCAGCGGCTATTGCAACAGTCGGTCGAATATTTAACCGAAGCCGTCGAGCAAGGTAATAGGCCGGAATTCTCCCGGATCCACCTCCATTTTCTGTGACTTAGGCATACAGGCGATTCCCCCAAGCTCCCGGATGACAACAAATGGAATTTTGTCACTGCTGAGGACAGTACAGATAAAAAGAGTGCTGGTAATTTTAGGACTCGGTCCAATCGGGTGCGTTCTGCCCCGTTTTGGGAGAGGCAAGGCTTCCGTGTTTTTCATCTGACGAAACTCTTTCAAAGAAAAACCGACAGCAGCAACACAGAAGACCAAATTAATTAGAATCAGAACTTGTAACGTTAGGCCAATATTGAGGACAGGTACGCTGCAAAATATAAAGCGAGAGATGAAAAGAGGAAAAATTTGTATTTTAAGCCTAGGCGAGGTGAGATGGAAGGATAACGGGGATGAATACAGTGATAGTTATAAAATAATGTACAATGAAGTGGAAGAGATCCATCAAGGGGTAGGGATAAATAGGATAGAATGGTAGGAAGAAGCGTAGTCAACATGGAGCAAGTGACTGTTACGTAGAATATTACTAGTAGAAGTGAAAACGAAACCGACGGAATTGGTCATTTTTCAAGTATTTATGCACATTCCACCAAGCAAGCATTGAGCGGAAGTAGTCAATTAGGTATACGAGGCGTGCACAACAAGTCAGGTGACTATATTTTAATTTAAAAATATTTATTTATCAATAAATATTCAGATGCCCCCTTCAAAGTAATCCCCCCAAGATACGAGGGTAGGCTGAAAAGTAATGCACTTATTCTTGTAGAGCGCGAACAAAAACAAATAGCAAGATAGAACAACAAGTTTATTTAAGTACAATTATTAAGTTTCAATATCATATTATTATTTTTCAACACAGTCACTGTTCAGGATAACACATTTCTCCCGACGTGCAACAAGTTTTTTCATTCCATCACTGGAAAACTTGATTTTGTTTGTGGTCTACTAGCATGTGTGCATTAGTTTTCACCCTGTGTGGGTATAATATCTATATTAATAATAATAAAATGATAATAGTGTATGAAGTCTGCAAATATGTCGTCCCTGTGATCAATGGAGATTTCGCAACCCTCAGCAAATATAGATGTTTATGATAGTTTAATAATTATTATGAATTATCTGTTATTTGGAATGAATAAATTCAAATAGATTTAAATGATTCAAATAGATTTAAATGATTCAAATAGATTTAAATGATTCAAATAGAAATACAAAATATAATACGATTTAGATATGAATTATTATCAAAATTCTCGATGGGATATTTTTTTTAAATATTTAGTCTGCCGTGATAAGGAAAACAAATTTTCAAAAAATCAACTGGAGAGGTAGTTTAGTGTAATATATTTTACCAGCTTAATTTTTCTCGTTGCATTTAGCAACACGTAAAAGTGAAAGTTTCTCTTACATGCATAAGTGAATGCTCATTTGTGGAAATGTGAGTAGAAATCTCTCTAGAAATCTAGAAAAGAGTCTCATATGCGTGAACACGGAATGAACCATTTGAAATTAGACATGGGCGGCACATTCTTTCGCGCTATGCTGCTTTCTTTTGCTTACCCTTCTGGGAGACAGTGCTCGTTCATATTAATGCTGATAATTTTCCAGACCAATTTGAGGAGCCTCTCGTGAGACCTGAAGATTTCCTTTGAACTTTTATATTTCAAAGGTTGGACTATAATTCGTGTGCGACTTCTGGTCATCAAAATTTTGCATTATTAAAGTGAACGCACCCCAACTATGTATCATGGTCGTCATCGATCTTAAGTGGGCTTTGCGATGATTCAGTTGTGCTAGGGTGGAGTACGAGCTGACTGCGTGCAAAGCATTTTGTGGCCCATCGTGCGTCTCACGTTGCTGCTATTGAGTTTGGGAGCTTAAGTGGTTGTTGTCGATTGACCTGCTGTCTTTCTTTGGAACCTTAATTAGAACGAAAAAAGAAAAAAAAATAAATTTGCATTTTGAGAAACCAAAGACCATCGTAAGTAATGGTAAAATAGTGATACTAATTAAATTTCAATTTTTACAGATTATTAAAAAATGTTTGTAAATGGAGCGTAGAAAACTAATTTTTATAAACCTGGTAATAACATCCTGCATTTCCAACTCAGTGAAATCTATTATAAGTAAATTCAAAGAATTTTCATCAAATGCCTTAGGTATGGCTCTAGCGGAGTACACGGTGCGAAAATCATTTGATTTAATTCATTTAGGGTGAATTATTTTTGCACTCTAATACACGAATTTATTTATATTTAAAAGGAGGTTTTCGTTTGTAATTCAATTAATAGGAATAGGAAGGATGAAATCAAAATATCATATTGTGGTCATCGTCTAGTGTGAAAAAATCGTTAATAGCTGGAATCCATAAAAACATCTATTAATGAGAAAGTGCCACTTTTAGGCATCTACATCTACATAATACCCCGCAAGCCGCCGCAAGGGCGTGTGGCGGGGGGTGATAGGCCACCAACCGTAAAAAGGAACAATACCACATGCAAAACAACAACGTGGAAAATTACACCCACATCAGCGCACACACTCATGCAAAAATCCCTTCATCCAACACTCATGCAAACACATATACCATAAACCAACAAACAACTGCACCCCAGGATGCAGCACGAAAGCCATCCAACAACACACAAGCCAGGATACAAGCAAAAATTCGAAACGCCACCACTACATGAACATGCAACACAAAACACTCTACCTCCCGCGGAGATTGTGAAAGACAGGGAATGCGACACAACGTTACAGGTAGCAGGAACTTCCCGCCGCGGAGAGGGACGAGGGTTTGAAAGGGAGACAAATACAGATGAACAGAACACTAATGAGGTCATTCGGAAAGAATGGGTTATGATAACAAAACACACGAGGTTAGTGGAAGAGCATGCATTTAAGTAGAACTAATTATTTCCTAGACGCTGAGAGTGGAAAGTGGAATTTTTGCTGTTTATAACCCTGCATTTGCTATCCCGTGTATTGTCCGTGGGAAGGAGGAGTCCTTGAGTCGGCTAGTTCTGGCATCTATTTCCCGAATTTTATATGCATGATCCAAGCGAACAATGTATGTAGGAGTGCGAATAATTTGCGAAAAGGCATACTCAGGTTTCTTCTCTATTTCAAGTGCAAAACACTCAGTTTCAAGTGCAAGTAATAATTATAATAATCAATGAATATAAATAGTTTTTTTTTCTAGTTGTTCTTAACAGCAGGTTCTGCGCCATCGGCGCTGTCTGAGCTCGAAAAACATAAGGGCACAACGACGCAAAACCCTCAAAATTTGTTAAAGAATTAGTCTTCGGCTGAAAAACATTCTCTCAGAACTTCGCCATCATTGTATGGCAGAACTTCGACAAGGGTCTGTGTTGGCGTGTGGCGCGGTGGATGGTCGGGAGCGGGCTCGATTAAGCGGAGGGGCAGGTGGGGGTAGGCGGCGCGGGGACGTGGCCGCCGAGCATCATCGCAGGTGGGGAGAGGGCGAGTCGGGGTGCTCGCGGGAGGTAGACGTCGGGACGAGATAGGTAGCGGTGGAAAGTGGGAGGAAGGGGGAGAGAATCGGCGTGTGGAGGGGGTGGAATTGTACCGGAGGGGGAGATCGGCAGTCGAGGGAAGGGCACGAGAGGCAGATCAATTAACGCGTCGGACTCTTCCCCTGTTCTCCCCCCCTTCCGCTCCGTCCCCCTGTCGACCCCAGTAAAATGCCTCCTCAGTCGTCGTACTCGGCTTTATCCATTATCCAGGCTGCAATATTTCGTCCTGCCGTATTCGCATGCTTTTTGGGTTTTAATAGCGTCTTCGCGATAATTTCAAGATGGAGTATGAGAGGGCTTCTAGCTCTTAGGTTTCATTCCCCGCCTATATATTGTTCATAAGTTGGGTGGTGATAACATTAATAATTATATTCATGCCATTACAAAACCTTTTACGTGAATATAGTGTTATCAGAGGGAAAATACCAGTAGTCTGTTGTTTAAGCACATAGTGAGCTTCATCACCAACAGTCAACATTAAAACGATAAGTTTCTGTCAAGACTCACCTTATCTTGTATATTTCTATTATCATGGTTCCTATTTTATTGTTCTGTTATTCCTGATCCTGTGCAAAGCTTCGGATAATCAAATTAATGTTTACATCCATTTGTTGGGCCTTAACGTGGGAACAAAACTCAGTAAGATGGTGCAAGAGTATCTTGATACGAGTATTGCGTACTTAAATGCAGATAGGTGAAAGATATTACTTGATTCTTGTTCATAACCTGCATTTCATTGTACCGGCTGGATATATTTGGTTAGCTTTAAAACATTTCGAAAAAAGCTTAGATTTAATGGAAGCGGTTTTTTGTAATGCACAAGAAAAGAAAAATATTTTAGATGCTAATTTTAACAGACGGGGTTAGTCAGATTAGTTATACGCTCATGACCCATATGACGTGGGTTTGAGTCTCGGCTTAGGCATAGATGTTGTGTCAACTCTGTTGATTCGATTCCAGGGAAAACTGATGACAAGCCAAAAGCTCAATGCAATCCCGAGGAGCGTATGGGGGAAAATAAAATTTTGTTGCTTAGAAAATGATTGTTTAAAGATCTGACGAGCAGCACGATAATATTAATCCTGCGGTGTTACAAAATAAACTGACATATATTTATATTAAGTGGGGTTGAAAAATTCCAAGAGATGCAGTGCGAGGCGTCGTGTTCTTGCGTGCTCATTTTTTTTTACTACGAATCCTAATATGCCACTCTTTGGAAGAGTACCTCGTGCAAATTAGATTTGAGATTAATCATTTTTTTCATTTTCCAAGATCATTAACAGATGCGGATCCTCGAACTTAATTAATCAACGGTTTGAAAACCCTTTGGAGAGTTCTAACGAATTACTATAATATCTCAGTTATTTTTCGTCATTTCCATTCTCTTTTTGAGTTTTACCGTAGTTCCTTTTATCCCAGCTTAAGCGTTTTACCACGCACAACATTTATTCGAAAACATAGAAATTAGACTTTTGTAAGTGAAAAGTAGTTTCACGTTTATATTATATCGTTTCACTTTGGATACAATCCATGGAAATAGCACTAAAGTAAGATTTGAAGAACGTATTGATTTACTACGGTGGTCTTATATCAGATTCCTCCTCCATATTCATAATTTGAATATTTATTATATTTTCTATTTTTGAGTATTTTATCAGTTTTTTATTTAATGATGTCATACATAGACAAATAAAAATACTTTAAATTCACAAATAAGATCAAAATAATTTCCATGATATGTGGGATTGCAGTGTTTTTGTTTAAAAGATGGAAAATTTCCAACTAGTAACGGCTTTAACGGTATTTTATATGCTATGTATACTTGCAATTTGCTTAGTTACAATTGTACTTAATTTATTTAATTATTAACTAGCGAAAAATTTGTAATTTTTGTTACAATATATTTAATATTACTATGCATTCTCAATATTAATACTTGCATTATATTACTTTTTTGTGCCTGTAATTTATTCATTTAGGTACATAGAAAATTACATTTTCATCTATCATTTCATTTTCCTTCAGGCTAGGATACCAGCTCCCAATTCCAATTAATTTATCTTCAACTCAAGTTGAAGAGTCAACCTTGCACGAAAATATCCATTATAATCGAAAAACTACTTTTTATGGATTCATGATGAAGTTTAAGTTGAGGATTCGTGCGGTTTTCTAATTATAATTCATTGCCTACTCATATTACTCACAAACGCACACGACTTTAAAGCCCAAACAAGTGCATGGGATTTAAGGTACCGAGATGAGATACGGCTTTTCAAATTTTGGAAATTCATTTCAATTTGAATTTAATGAATGGAAGCCCCACTAAATCGGGTTCTGAGAACCTCCCTGAGATGAAGGAATATCTCTGCTTTCGGTAAAGTTGCCCGCTTTTATATCTCATATCTGTTAAATTACATATGCCTCAATGTGATTAAGAAATATTATATAAATTTATTTTTCTTCCAAATTTTGTGGCAACTTTCTGTTTGTATGGTCACAGTGAATTCAATTTGCTCTAGTTAGACTTAGGCATCAGCTGTTGATATTGCTATGTTACCTTTTATAGTCATTGATTAACTGAAAGAATACGGTACCTGATGTGATCAAATTGTTTTGATTCAATTCAGGCAGTAAGGTATTAGTTGACATTTTTTTTAGACTTAATTGTAAATCTATATGAAGTTTTAACTTTTCTATTTCGTAGGATCATCTATGAATTTAGGATTATGATGTGATTAGTGATCATATCTATGGATTTAGTAAAAAAATATGAGCTACGTAGTGTGGATGAATGCAGGTTTCCAGTTGCAGAAGGGGAGCTATTCCAAATCCATCTCGGGGATCGAGATGGTGCGGGGGCTAACGTACTGGCTTCCCACCCTGAGGGCGCGGGTTCAAATCCCGGCGGTGTTGAATATTTTTCAGAGGTATCTCGATCCCTACTTGAGGTGCTTTGTGGAGGGCACTTTGAGTTAGTACGCCGTCCGTCGGATAGCACGTTAAGCCGCGGACCCCTTGGCGCCTTTCGTAAAGAGTAGGCTAATGCCGACACCGGGTTTCTCTCCACCCTTCATCCTTTCCTGTCCTTCCCCTATGGCGCAAATGACCTTAGCTGTCGGTCGCCTCCCCTCAAAACTACTACTACTCCAAATCCATTTCATTTTCTCAAACGTGAATATGATTTCAACAAATTCAATTAATTAGGTATAAAATTACTGCTAAATTCCTTCATATCTTGTGGCTATACAATTGTCATAATTTGGAGCTTTGATGTTGAAACATTATGGTTAATTTTAATAAAATGTTGTCGGAAAATGTTAGCTCAAATTGGTGCAATGGCTACTAGATATTTGTTTCACGGGGGGTTATATGAAGAGTTATGTGAAAAATAAATATAATATTTAATTGATATTCGACATTCACAGGGGCTTTTTTAGTAGATCGCTAATCAAATTTGCTGGTTTTAAATAAAAATATATTAAGTTTTTTTTTAATGGTGAACTCATTGATTTATTAGTGAAGAGGTCGTAGTAACCATGAAATTATAATATTTTAGCCATGCTTTGGAATATATTTGAGGCTTGGCTAAAATTTTTGTTACTTCGGAAATATTTTCGGTGTAAGGATTCATTCAAATCCTTCAATAAAATTTTTATTTCAGCCTAAATGCAGGAAACTAATAGATTTTGTAGTTCTCTGCTTTTCCCTAGTCATGACCTTCATTTTTGTTTTGTACCTTTGGAAGTTTTTGCCATTTGCATGCTCGTTTCATTCCCTCACTTACGTATCCCTTTCCCTCACTCTATATCCTTGCTTCCCTTTCGCAATGATCTCCCTCCCAAGTTTGCCATCAACGCTTAACAGTAGCCTCCCGTGCGGGCTAACCCACATTCCCTATTTACCCCGTCCACCATCCTCCATCTCCTCCCGCTCTCCATCCCGAACACTGTTTCCATTTCCGTGGCCGCAATTATCTCCCTAGTCGATGACATAGGGGCGGGAGTTATAAGGGTTGCCTAAATGCTCCTCAGTCGATTAACTGCGCCATCGGGGACTCTCTGTCGAGCCTCAATATTTCAGAGCGGTAAAGATTGGTTACCTCAACTGTTTGAATCTTGTGCTTTAAAATGTTTCTTCCCCTCCTTAGTTTTTCATATGCTCGTCATATTAAAGCCTGATAAGACTGTCCTTAAAGATAAACCCTAGATATTATTTCGGCAGAATTTGGCAATAAATATAAAAATGCTACTTCGAAATTTGTTTAATACACTTTATTCATTTAAGAAGTAACAGAACCTTTTTAAAAATAGCCATTCCCCTTTTTGAAATTTGAATGTACTCTAAATTTTCAAACATTATCTCAATTTTTTATGAAGATTAGTCATGGATTGGTATGGCAATCATGTCAGGTATGATTGACGACAAGACTTTTTCTTGTCTTAAAACCATTTATATTTTCTTTGTGTCTCCAATAAATCTTTCGCGAGCATTAAATTAATAGTTCGATGGTACCAGTTTTGTGTCGAAGCAGTGACTCCAACCGGACCGTTAACTGGGTGATGAATTAACGGATTCATTACGATGGATTTTTACGGCTACGCCTGGGTAAAATATGTACAAATTAACAATTATAGTTCCGAATGAATTCCCTGATACTAATATTAATAATACGTAATACTGAAACTGTGTGACGTGGTAGTCCAAGAGTAGAGTAGAGAGCATTGTACTACTGACCAGAAGGCCCGGATTCGATTTAACGACACGGTTCTGGGTGCTCTCAGCTTCACACAAGATGTATGATTTTTCCGGTATAAGAACTTCCTGGAAAAATATAGGTGGTACAGGGAAGGGATCTACCTCCCACTCTGATATTCGGATTTCATTCACCGTTGGGATTAGTTTTGTGTGAATTCTACCATCACTCATCAAAACGAACTTCAGGTTGATAACTACGGTTATGGTTAAGCTTACTCCAAAACCGGTATGAAAATTTCCTGATAGCTAACATCATCCAAGAACCGTGTTATTTCGTTTAATACGGACAATCGAAAATTTCAAAAAAGGTGGGGCAGTGGAATTTCCCAAATTAATGTTTTTGTGAGTGGCCTCCTTCCTCCTTTTACAGGTATCGCTAAAGATCTGTGGCGTTACATAAAAGAATATGTTCCAAAGGATTGCATTAAAAGTTTTAACAATCTACGGGAACTTAGTTGATAAGGTGTTTAATGATACACTGAAATGAAATATTTTAAGTATAATTTATCGATTCTGTCGTGTGAAGACTCTGTCCCGTAAAATATAATTTTACGTGAACATCTTTCCTTCTTTCAAATTGGCTCTGTAAATAACCAATATTGTTGGTAATAAACAGAAATTAAGATTTTATTTGTCTGGCGGTGGGCGTAAATGAAAATCATATCTCGAGAAGGAAAAATAAATGCGGAATGTGGAAACAAGCACTTTAAAATAATTGAATTTGTCATAGCAGTATAAAAGTACGAATATTGTTCAACTAAAGAGGTCATATTGATAGCTATTGGTGGAGATAACTCGAAACTAGTAGCTACAAAATCACGAATTCAGGATAGGTAGTCAACTCCTTTCCTGGTTCCTCTTGTAGTTTTCCTCTGAGACCTGTAATCCTTAACTTTATCCAGGCTAGTTCAGATTAATTACTCTGTTTCCCTTAGAGGTTTCATAATTAGTAGCATTACGAGCACAGTAGATAATAATGCAGTTTTTATTGAGAGTTACTTGTAAATCACTACATTTTTCAAAATCCAGCCTAACGAAAAATAACCCGAACTCGAACCCGAACCGAATTTTTTAATGTTTTCTGGATAGGTAGCATGAGTGTAAATTAATATTTAACCTCCAAGCAAGAGGAACTCGATGCGTTTAAGCTTTTTCATAGGGTCATTTGATTTTCATTCAAGGTGTTCACTTTTTACTGTCTGATACTACTTCCACGAGCGAATGTAATTTAAATGAATGCCCGGGTTGCCCGCATGCCTCTTGGTATTTATCGCCAAATTCTTGGAATAGTTAGTTGTTAGCTTTGAGTTTTGCCGTTTAATTTTAACGAACTGGCTGTAAAACTACTGCATCTCGTTTGTTAATAGCTTGAATTCCATTTTATTTTGTTTCATACTATGCAATGGTTTTTAAATTAATTGCTATGCAGTAGTTTACAAGTGAAAATGACTAATTAAATTGATTTACTCAGTGAAATTCTAGTAAATACGGGCCATTTCTAGTTATTCCGTATGAATTTCTGTTGAAAGGGATTATAATATCATGTTGGCGCGTATTGGTTATTTTTAATGGGCCGCGGGATTTCTTCTCATAGCTTCTGGCTCCACGCTTTGCATCCGTCTAGCAATTACGGTGGGCGAAATCATTCTTCCTCGACTGTTTTAATCCATCCCTGCGGCCGCAAAGCACCTCTCGCATTTCTGCTCCCTCCCAAAAGTTTCCCGCCTTCCGCCCAAATGTTTCTCCTCGCCGCTCAAAGTGCCGGGCGATATTTACTGCTTCTCCCTTCCCTCGGGAGAACGATTTCTCCTCTCCCACCGACTTCGCCGCCGCCAGTAGCCGCTCTCCCGCGCCGAGCGAGAATGCGGGCCGGGCCCACCTCCTTGGTCGTTTACCGCATTTCCTCCTTACTCTTCCCTGCTTCCTCTTCCCATTCTCTCGCTCCTAATTCCAAAATTTCTTTCCATTTCGCTCTTACTAGTCTAAAGCGTCTCTCTAGGGCCGAATTGTCGTAGCCTCCACGCATTCAGTGTCTCACTACTGTCCATTTATCCTTGACACTTGACATTCACTCCCTTCCACTTGCTCCCCTGCCCTCCCATCGGTCTGGCCTTCGGTCGCCCTGTCAATCCCTCTGGTCATAGTAACGTCCCTTGGCGCCTGCACTGCTTCCATATCCACGCACTGTCTTCCCCACACGCAGGCAGGATACATCAAATCATTACATAGTCGCTATTTGAAATGCGTTCATTAAAGGAAGATGCGTTATCCCGAAATATTAAGTCATACCTAAGTGAGCATATAATAGTCATTGGCATTTTGAAAATTGCCGTGCATGGTTCAGGTCCGTTATCAGGGATAGTATTAAAGGTACCACAGATATAACATGTCCAGTAGCCATTACTGATAGAAGCTATTAGTTGCTTTTTTTATTAGTATCTATTTTTCAATTTGAAAGTTAAAAATCTAAAATTTGGTTTGGTTTAAAAAATAAACAACGATTTTACCACAAGTTTAACTTAACGAGATGTTATAAGTGTCAGAACGTAGCATTTACAAATATATGATCCGTTCACAGTTTATAATTTCGATAAGCGTGCCCTTGATTTACTATATTTTTCCTTTCATTATATTTCAACTCAACGCTGATATGGCTGCGCAAATAAGTTTAAATGTCAAGTTGCACCTTGAACCTTCTCTCTATTAACAATGAGGCATGTACAATAAGCTGTTATTTTTGATGCATAATATGAAAGTGGGTTCCCAGTATTCCTCGTTAGTTTTGAATTGAACAAATTGTAACGGATAAAATGATTAATTCCTTTTTCCCTCTCTTGTTATTCATTCTTCCTCAATCGTATTTAATTATTTCCTTCCATACACCTTTAAGTCCCTATCCAAAATACATGGAATCATGAAAAGGGCAATCCACCTTATTTTTATGTCTGTCTCTATTCCCTACCGATTTTATATATCTTCCTCCTTTCATTTCTTTCTTTTCCTTTCTCTCGCACACACACCTAGGCACTCGCCCACGTCGACCTATCATTTACTCTCCTTCCCTTCCACCGTTTCCCTCTCCTCCCTCGGCGTTCGCTTTGAGAGGGCTCTTTTATTTTCTTTACGTTTCGCGCGTGCTTCATCGTCGCGGTTGGCCTTATCGCGGCAATGGATCAAATCCGAGGAGGTATCAAACGAAAGGAAAGTTA
The DNA here is from genome assembly GCF_022747635.1 of Hetaerina americana. Lineage (NCBI taxonomy): Eukaryota > Metazoa > Arthropoda > Insecta > Odonata > Calopterygidae > Hetaerina > Hetaerina americana. Next base: position 35,409,740 of record NW_027286070.1, read on the forward strand.
TTTCTTCCCGTGGGTTTGGGCAGACGTGGTTGGTTTAAGGCTCTGGGTTTGCTTGGTGGGGAAGAATGGATGTGAGGAGAGAATGAGTAGTGGGAGAGGATATAAATGCCGGGTGTTATTTTCGTTGATTAAATTGACAGGTCGTAAAGGGCCAGTAAAAATGGGCGGAACAGAGACCAGGCGTATAGATTTTTTTAGAGGGCAGTGAAAATACGCCATTTGTTTCTGGTTCGAGCTACACCTTGAGTTTGATATCAAATGGCAATGAAATTATTTCACAAATTGGTTAGCATTCAGTTGTAGTGAACTGTGTAACCTTAGTCTTTATTCTCTCTCATATTCTTCCTGTGAATAAACCGTAACCTTTTATATTATGTAAACAAATTATAAGAATGATAAAAAATGTTGTATTATATTTAAGGCCATGCACATATTTAGTCAATCCTTTGAATTTACTTGCAAAAGAATGAAGGCAAATTAGACTACACCACTGCCAGAGAATTTCTAAGGGCTGCTTCATTGAACACTGAGAGGTTAAAGAGTGCGCAACAACATTTACGGATGATATAAACACAGTATTGCGGAACGATGTTGATGTTAAATAGAAATATAAAATAAGAGTATGCACTTTAATTTTTATAGCCAGAAAATTAGTTCTTCAGTCAGACCTTGGGAGTTGTAATTACGAAGCACATTCATGATTTTGGATTTGACCTTCAATTTTGTATTACCACTGAAAATGAATGGGAAACAGAAGGAAGCACTTGAAAAAACTCTCCTACCTTAAAACTGCAGTTGAAAAATATTTTTGGGAGCTTTCGATGATATTTTGGGTCTCTTTTAGTTGGTTTTGATGACTAGTTTTTATATCGATGTTTCTCAGAAGCATTTCCGCTATAAACATCATACTGTATTCCAACTAACAGCCCTTAAAGAAGTAAAGAAGTATTTTTTTCTAAGCTCTAATTAAATAAAAGCTTTATGAAAGTTTTATTTCTGTTTATTTTATTTAGAATTTACAATACTCTGCACATTAAATGCGTGTTTTTATATTGATAATTGGTTTTTAACCACTCATAAATACATCTGGGCTCACTAGGTGCCTTTAATTTTAGAGTGATGAATGAAACGGGGGAGGCGAGTGGCAATAGCTGAAGCAATTGCTTGAGGAATGAGTTAGGTGAATTTCAGCCTCCTTTAATATGCATTCAGAGGAGTGGGAAAAGACCTTCCGACCCTTGTTTTAGCTTTGAGGGAATCTCGCTTTGTTTTTAAGTTAAAGGATCAATTAAGTCTCCAAGTCAGAAAAACAAAATCTTTTAAAATCCCCCTTTTTTCCACCCGACCCTATTTCTTTCAACCCTGGGCGAAGGAGAACTCCGGCCTTTTCATCCAAAGCGATCCCATGGCCCTGTATCCTCCTCAAATTAATTAACCTTTTTCTCCATGCCCTTCCACAAGACTTCCCTTTAATTTTCGTTTCTTAATACCCCTGACGTGCAATTCAATCTCGCCGCTTTCATCCCACATCTACCTCCCTCCACTCCCTCAAGCCACATCCATCCCAACCGCTCCGTCCCACCTAATCCAATCCCCACACCTCCTCATCCTGACGCCTCCATCTCACCTTTCCCCAACCCTACTTGAATCTCACCTCTAAACTACCCCCAATATCTCTCTCTTTCTCTCTCCCGCATTCCTCCCCAACTCCAGCCCTCCTTCGAACTCCAGCGACACCTCACTCCACCCTTTCCCACGCCGGGAAAGTAAAGTCTCGGCAACGCCTCCACCTCTAACTCATCTCAAGCTCGCATATCCACCTTGCCTAGGCAGTGTCCCTTCTTCTCTTCCGGGCCCTTTGGCATTCCCCTAAACATCCCGCTCATCTCCATTTTTTGCTCACTTCCCAAAGAAAAACACAATACTAATAACAATGGTGCCTGCTCTGTCCTCCACTCTTTTTTCCTTCGCTCCCTTCATAATTCCGTCATCCCTCGTTTTCTCCACCTTTTGATGTTTCATATTTCCCCTATTCTCTGCTATTTATCCCTCTCCGACTTCTTTTGCCATTGGTACTATCCCATTGTATTGCTCTTCCGAGTAAAGTTAAATAAATATTGACTAAATGTACTGCAAGCATTACTGTCGTTTCATTTCTGAACATATTGGGGTATCAATTTTCTTCAGGTTGAACTTTTTGGATAACCAGTACTCAATGATTGGGTATTTTATATAGAATGGCCGCAAAGATATCACCCGTTATGGAGTTACACGTGTGTTAACAACCTAACATATTGAAACTGATTTTTATTAACAAAGGAAAGGGCAAATTGAAAATGACAAATTTTATTAGCTAGTTCAATTTTGTAATAGGCACTTTAACTATTAGTTTCCCGAAGAATCATTTTTAAATTTTGAGATGAGAATGGAAATGCTTGAAAATTGAGAGGCGCGTCACGTCCCAAAATTACGGGTAACTTCTTTATTATTGCCATTAACTTTTCTCCTTCACGCACCACCTAATTGCTTTAACTCAAGTATCTCATTAGCTGCCCACATAATCCCTCGGTTATCTCTCCTTGGATGCATTCGCGAAGGCTCATTTTAACAGTGTTTTATAAGTGTCTGTACGTGATCCCTTAAAGTGCTTCATTCTGTGATGATCTCCTTCTTAAATACGTCTTTGTAGCATGCATCAAAACCAAAATTGAAAAAAATGCTCTTTTCCACTGTTTTCTATTTGTTGAGAGGTGTATATCGGCCTGCACAGCGTAAGCATATACGGAACCAGGACGTTCACTTTCCAACCACACCTCTAATTGGCAGTTATGTTAAAAAAATCAGTTTTCCGTTAGAAAATAATGCACTTGGACGCTTTTCCCAGAAAGAAATGTTTTATGGCATTTTATAGTAGTGGTGAACTTCATTTTGGTATTTCGTCCCCTGAGTCAAAAAGGGTTTTTACATGTAGTATTTTATAGTATATTTAGTTTTAAGTATATTTTAGCCACAATAGTAGTTTATAGTGCTCGTAATTTGTTACCCTAGGAGTAGAAATTGAATTTAGAGTCATCCATTCTCAGCTTCAACTTATGCTTGAAAATCTGATCAGTTTTTGGCATTACTTCGATTGTTATTATTCAGTTACGCAGGTGTGGGGAGGGAAAATCAAATAAAAGCATTACTTCTTATTTCATTAATAACTATAAAATGATAAAAATGTTTCATAATAATCTTTTGAATCATACAATAACCTATGTTAACCTAGTAGACTGCTGATAAAAAAACCAATTTTGAAAAATTGACATATTCGTCTCAAGAGCCCAATATGGCATGTGCAACCTCTTCTCCGACAATAAGTCAAAAATCTCTCATTTTATCTGTTTTAGGTTACTGAATATCAATAGCTGTATTAATATTAATGTCAAATATTTCTCATATGCCGTGGAAGGCGAACAGAAAACATAATAAATTTGAAAATGTGATAATGAGATCTATAAATAGAAGAAGTTCATAGAAGTTTGCCAGACCTTTGTACTTATTTCATTACTGCTAGAGTAAGGTGTTTAATTTATAAAAAAATCAACCAATTACTCCTAAAGTGTTCATTTAAAAACACTGTCATTGGAAAAAACATTAATTTCTCTTGTCAGTTATAGTAACTTCTCTTGTCTTCGCCTGGCACAATTTTCTGTTTTTTTATTCTTGTTCACCTTTAGGAAAGAAGGTTATAGTAGGATTATCTGGGATAAGGCTTTGATAATACCTTGCTTAAGGTAATTTCAATACTATTACAATGTAAAGGGCTTACGTCTAGATAAATGAATACCATTTGTTTGACTTTTCTTGATTTTTGTTAACGATTTGAACTGCGAAGTGAAAAGTAAAATTAGGATCTTCGTAGATGACACGATGATCTATCGGGAGATATCTGGGGATGAGGATCGTTTTATTCTTGCGCAGGATTTAGATTGCATTATTAATGGTGTTCTAACTGGGGATTGTCATTAAATTAAAATAAATGTCCGGTAGTAAATTTCTTTAAGAGATCTACGGCATTTGTATACAAATTAGCTGGAGTTGACATAGAAGTAGTTGATACGGTAAATTACCTAGGTGTTACATTCACTAAAGACTTATCTTGGGGGGCTAACATACGTAAAGTCTGCGGGCAAGCATATAAAAAATTGGGATTTATTAGACGCATTGTCGGCAAAAGTGACTCGAAGGTCAAGGAACGTTGTTACCACGCTCTTGCAAGGCCTCATTTAGAATACACATGTAGCGTATCACAGTCTCCTCGGGGGGTAGAGTGTTTTGTGTTGCATGTTCATGTGGTGATGGAGTTTCGCATTCTTGCTTGTTTTATCTTGGCTTGCGTGTTGTAGGATGGCTTTCGTGCTGCATCCTGGGGTGCAGTTGTTTGTTGGTTTGCGGTATATGTGTTTGCATGAGTGTTGGATGAAGGGATTTTTGCATGAGTGTGTGCGCTGCTGTGGGTGTAATTTTCCATGCTGCTGTTTTGCATGTGGTATTGTACCTTTTTACGGTTGGTGACCTAACACCCCCCGCCCTTGCGGCGGCTTGCGGGGTATTATGTAGATGTAGATTTGTAATTATATGTAGATTTGAATTTTGGGGACGAACAAAATATATCGTACGATTATTTTATTTTAAATATCTCCTTGCTATGAAATAATAATCGTATTATCATATATGACTGCTAAAAAATTGAAACATTTATCATTTCAAATAATTTTCTTGATTTAAATTCCTTGAAAAATTACGAGAGTAGAAATATACGTTCAAGTTGAAAACAGTAGTTTGGGATCCTATGCTGCATTTATGGAGTAAAATTTAATGATTTTCATTTCTTCAGAGACTCAAAGGACATAAATACAGAATGGTATCTGAAAACTTTAATCAAAACGATAATGAGTCATTTGAAGTTTTTTGAGTTTCCGAAGGCAAATTTCCTTCAAAATAATTTCTATCTTATAATCTAACCCTGCTGTGAGGCAGATCGGCAGTGCACCCAAGGTCAAGAAAGAATCATATCTTCCATAGCAGTCATTGGCATTGAAAAGAATCCCATTGTCATCAGCAATGGCATTGGCATTTGGCATTGGCATTGAAAAAAATATTCGATGTTATTATTCTTTAATGCCGCGATAGAAATTTACTTAAAAGAAAATGGAGAAATGGTCTTAAAAGGCAAGTATGCAGTAAAAGGTTTCCATAAATAAATCACAAATATGATTTAATTAATTCGTATTTCTTTCTCTCATGTTTTTAAGTCAATTGGGTCACACATTTTTATGCAACAATTTATGAAATTATGAAAAAATTATAAATAAATATAAAATATGAATGCACATTAGCGGATGGCTGCGTTAAAAGTTACTGTTGCGGCATCTCCCACAGTTTCTTTGGAACACATTTTTAGTTCAATTAGTTGATTTTTTCATGGCATTGGTAGGTAATATGTAATGCCATATGGTGCCGATAACAATTTAATGGAGCGCCTTTGGCCTAGAAGACGGGAATTTTCGTGTTGGTTTTAAAATTTATGATAAACACTTATTAATAATAATAGTGGTAATAATACTTTTATCGGTCAAAAATAATTATAATATTCTAAATAGCAGGTGTTTCTATCGACAGCGCGAGATATTCTGTGAAGCGCGACCGTTTTACAAAGTGGAATTCGAATGAAGTTACCCCCACACTCTCATGTTCAGTCTTACTGAACCATTCTCTCACCAAAAAGTCTCTTGCCATGTTTTGAGTTGCAGCTAATGTGGAATATTCTCGACAGCTCTCGCATGACTCCTTCACATGGATTGGGTATTGGGGATAGAGGTGTATGCAACGTCAAAGACCAAAGCGTTCACTCTTATTGTTCGTAAACAGTGTACCACGTTCAATCAACATACATCTTTGCTTCCCACTAAACTCAAAATATTTATCTCTAGTACACCTAGACCAATTGAAGCTACTGTATGTTTTATTGGAGTTGCTCGTACGAGGTTAGAGAAAAATTACGATGATAAACATTTTGTTACTGCACAGTGTTTTTGATAGATGTTTGTCCAGGTCAACGTTATTCAGATCTTGGAATCATTTGCGGATAATTTTCCCTATTATATTATAACAGTTCTATTCCAATGCTTCACTCGTTGGCAAACGTAGCATGCGCTGAAACTATTCTTTATTTAAAATTCTTCCTTCTCATATCTTATCCATTTTATAATTCCCAATTCTTATGCATCTCTCTTTTTTGCCCTTATATGCTTTGTTTTCTTTTGCCACATCTTTTCCGTACAACTTCTTCTCCCTCTTCTTCCTTCTCATATCTTATCCATTTTATAATTCCCAATTCTTATGCATCTCTCTTTTGCCCTTATATGCTTTGTTTTCTTGTGCCACATCTTTTCCGTACAACTCTTGAATACCTAATCAGTAACGAGATACTTAACAGCGAATTTACCTTTCTGTAATTTTGGGTCAAAATTGATGAATGCTAAATATCGATTTTCAAGGATATTTACAAACAATATGGACGGTGCTTTCTTTCTTTCGCTTTTGACTAATTGCTGTTTGGCATTTGGTAGAAAGGAGGGGCGGAATAACACCAAGCCATAATTACGAATAAGTTGTGGAGAAAAATTCAAGGTATGCAGAAGAAATAGAAATGGCCCTTTGTTGCTAAAATTAAACTGGAGATTCGTGACGATAAGAAGAAAGTGGGGTAATTGTAAGAAGACTGGTTGCCTTAGAATTAAAGGTTGAGAAAGAAGAGCGGGAAGGAATGGAAGGGAGATTACAGGGCGGAGTTGGTGTGCGAGGGGTGAGGAGTAAGAAAGAGGGGTTTGGTTAGAGGCGAGGGGGTTATCGAGGATCCTTTCTCTCGGGGAGGAAGGGGTGGAGAGGTTGGGGGTGGGAGACACGGACGGAGGAAACGATGGTAAATAAATATAACGGAGGAACTGCGTATCCTATTTACCCTCTTCCCCTCCTCTCTCCCTCAACTCTCCAGTAACTTGGGACGATGGCCTCCTCTCCCCACCTCCACCACGTCGTATCGCCACCTCCCGCCTCCGGAAGAGCGCACTAAATCCACCATTCCGAGCGGCAAACCTTTCTCTCCTCCCCGCAAAACTATATTTTCACGTCTCTTCCTCTCCTTGCGCCTTCTTAACGGCCATCTACTTGCTCCTCACGCCGGGGAGAGCAGACGCCATATTCCGGGCGGAGCGCACGTGTTTGCGCGCGGCGGCCATGAGTGTGTGCTCCCTTCCCCCCCCCCCTCAACCGCTCGGCTCCGGTCTGGATCGGTTAGGGAGGAGGAAAAGCCGGGAGACGAAAGCGAGAATTGGCAGAGAGGAAAGAGTAGAAAGTGACGCGGAAGTAGGAGGAAGGAAGAACGGGGTTTGAGGCTGGGAAGAAGTGAGGTGAAGTAGGAGGTAGGGAGATGGGAAGAAAGTGGAGAAGGGGGAAACTCTAAAAGAAAGTTGAAAGATGCGTTTTTTGGGGTGGGAGTTAGTTGAGGAGTTTGAGAAGCGTGAGAGGGGACGGTGTTGGAGAGACTTCAGTTTTTTTCCTAGGGGGTGCAGAGCAGAGCATATGGCTCGTTCGCAATCGGCTTTGGGAAACCGAGGACGCGGTAGCGGTAGTGCGTGGACGGCGTGGGGAAGGGGTGTGTGATGGAATGGATGTTACGAAAACCGTGGGAGTCGGAATTTGGCTTGGAAGTGGTGGCGCCACACTGCAGCAAAGTCCTTTTTATTCTTTCCCATGCCCCTTTTTTAGGCCAGTCCCTGCTGCGAGAAATTCCCGGAAGGGCGTTGCATTCCAAGTATGACCCAAAGCTTATTATAAAGTCATAAATAGACTCATCTGAAGGGTTTCGGAATTCTTTGGGTACTTTATATCAATACAGTCTCTCTTAACTATCTTTATAACTGAAAATATCATTCGGATTCAACTAATTTAAGGAGGAGGTAAGAAAATATTCAGATGATATTTGGAGTTCACAGAGACGCACTATAAACCCTATTGTGTTTATTGTAATTGTACAGTAATACACAAGTCAGTAGGGGAGAGCACTGTGGTATGTAGGAACAAAAAACATGTAAAAGACCATACAAAATTTACTCTTACCAGGTAGAATTCCTTAAATGAAGTTTAATAGAAATTGCATAGTATTTATAAGTAAAATTTCAATGAACTATATTCGAGAAATACCCGAATCCAGACTACGGAAGGTTTTGGAAATCATTAATTTATTTAATATATGGCTTTTTTGAACAAATAATGCATTATTTATTTAATATATTTACATATAAACCAATCAGAAATTGTCAAAAAACTAAGTAATCAACGTTAACCATATAATAAGTATCTGGATGATCACCCGTATCTAACTTCTGGAGCTTAGTTTCAATTTCTATTAGAAATTAAATTTGTGAATAATTAAATTTTTTACTTATTTGCGGAATTTAGTCTTCTCCTCATATGTGGAAAGGCGTCATCTGTGTACCTAACTTGTTAACTGTATCTAAGCTTATTTAATGGAAACATATTGCAATAGCACAGGATTGTTAACAATCTAATAACAAGGGTTATAGCAAGAATAATTATTCAACTTCACAAACTCTTATTTAAGACACGGATAATTAACGAGATTTCTATTATAACCCCTGGTAAATAGCTGCATGTAATTTTGATTGTTATTATTTTTACTCTAGATATTACGGAAAACTTACTGCAATATTAAAAAGAAATATTATTTTAACTGACCCTCCCCACCCTAACAAGCCTACTGCTGAATACCTCTTCTCATTCTACACCTAAAACATCTTCTCTTGGCTACACCTTTCCCTTATCTTCTCATGCGGATGAAGCTCTTCCACTCTACTCAGTGGCTTTATGAGGAAAAGGTGTGCTGCGCATCACTTTGATTTTTTTGAAAAGAAAGGAGAGATTTGAAAACGCCAGGCTGTAATGAAATAATGTAGAATAACCGCATCCTCTTCTTTTGAAATCGAAAGAATTCTGTGTTCACTTTTTGGAAAACATTTATTTTTCATATCGAACTTCCTTCGTGATATAATCACTAAATAATATAATTTTTATAAGTTTTAAAATAATGAATGTGCTGAGAAATTTCTAAAATAAATGATGTAATATTAAGTGCAAATATTTTTTTAATGTGCAAAATATTTTTGCGATTTCAAAAATGCCTTGATAATACTACAAAATAAAATATGGAAATTTTCGACGTTCCAGTACCCATTTTGGCAGGAATATTTCTTCTGCGAAGAGTATTGATATTCCAATTATAGTATTTGAATCATAAAAAAAGGGAATGATTCATCAGTCTAAGCAAGGGCAACAAATTTCGTTAATCCGTAGCTTACCAGCTAACTTGTCAAATATTAGCACGACCTTAATATTTTACTTCTCGATATAGGTGAAATAATATTGGACTGAAGCGACACCGAATTGAAAACGTACGCATGGTATGGAAGTCAAAATGGTTGATATTTTCATATTAATAAAATTTAAAGGACAATTTATATTCATAGCTAAACGAGAATCAAAAGCAGAATTTCTACTATCCCACTATTCAAGACACTTTAGGTAATGCCTAGATATAAAAGATATTAATCCTCCAACATGTTCAACGAGTAAAATATTTGATTTAAACACCAATCGACTTTTAAAATGTTAATAATTTGACTTCTACTATTCAATAATGTACAATTTGTAGGCAATGTAGGCGGCTTTCCGATGGGTTAAATATAGCACATGTAATTGATGAAATGCTTCATTTACGACGAGGTCGTAATTCTACTTATCGAGCGAAAGGAAAAATAATTTATGAAGGGAAATTATGATTTTGAAACTTGCTAAAGGAATCCAGGATGACTTAAAATCTATGCCGGCTGATGGCGAACAAGATACATATAGAAAGTATCTGATTCTAAACCCAAATATACAGAGCCTTAATACTCATTCATATAAACATGATGAGTATATCTTCTTTCCACATCTAACGTTTAAAATCAACGGTACTCAGAAAACCCTATGAAAAGTTCAAAATACCATTTGAAACCAATATTATCGTAAATTTAAGTTTCCTTAGCCCGCTACCAATTACGTTGTTATAAAAAGGAAAAATGGTACGCCATTTATTAATGAACGGAGACATAAATCATTGGAATTTATTTAAATAGGTCACTACACTAAACATTACGCTGCTATTAACTGTGGAACCGATATCGGAAACAATAAGGAACGGGTGAGAATTTTTATTTCGGCTAGTTTGAGACCCCTGACTTATTATCATGATGCGTTCCAAGTTATTTTACGCATTAGGCGAATGACGCGCAGGTTATCTTCCATGGCCACGTTAAAATGGGTCCGTTTGGAGTCGTGACTGGAAATGTGCCAAAAAAACTCCTACTGCAAAGCATTTGACTGTGAAATCGTGCAATCACACTTAATCCAACCGTAGAAAGTAATGCCTCCCTTTGCCGCGCTCTACGAGACGGATGGAAATGCAACGTGGACCGAGTTTAAAGGGGAAAAAGGAGGCCAGAATTCGATCAGGAGTTATTCGAAACGGGACTAGAAGGTTAGTCAGAGGAGAGAATAAGTATTGAGGAATGCATGTGGCCTGGGGAGAGGAAGAAGCATAGAAGAAAGTGGGTTGAGAAGCGTGAGTGGGGGATACGGAAAAATAGTGTGTAGAGAAACTCATGGGAAGTGTCAGTGGACAGGGTTCGTGATGGAAGTAGGTCTGTGCAGGGAAGGTAATACGTGATGGAGAGTATGTGTAGGAGAGCGTTGGTGCAGGGAAGGGAAGGTTTAGAGAAAGATTAGTATCGGGGAGGGTGGGTATCGGGAATGGTTGGTATCGGGAAGGGTTGGTATCGGGAAGGGTTGGTATCGGGAAGGGTTGGTATCGGGAAGGGTTGGTATCGGGAAGGGTTGGTATCGGGAAGGGTTGGTTTCAGGGAGGGTTGGTATAGAGAGAGGGTAGGTATCGAAAAGGATAGGCATGGAGGAGGGTATGTCTAGGGGAGTATGTTTGTGGGGCTGCGTATTCGTGGGGCTGGGTAAAGGAGGGTTTGTCTAGGGTAGGGTAAGTTGAAGTTATGCAGAGGAAGGTTCGGGAGGATGCATTGTGGAGAGTGGGAGGAGGCGGGTGTATGGTGGACAGATAGAGGAGGGAAGGTGAAGGACGTAGGGGGTGCTGTCGAGCGATTGTGTCCGTGTGATTAGGTCGACTGCAGCGGTGACTGATGGGACCGGAGGGGTGGCGGATCCGGCGGGCTTCAGAAACAGACGCGTGGAGTTTGTGAGGTGAGGGGGTATACGAGTAGGGGGATAGGGGGAGCATGAATGGGCAGCGGGTTGGGCAAGGAAGAGAGTTAGGGGAGGGCAGATAAAGGAGCGTAATGGGGCGATGTCGATTTCGGGAGGCGACGCCGGACGCTTAAACGGTTAGATGTCCTGTTATTTCCTCGACAACGCTTCAATGAGTCATTTTTGGGTAAACGTAATGTCATCTCGCGTCAAATTTGCGTGAAAGGCTGCCGGGCAACAGAGATATACCCATTTATCAATTTTTTGTTGCGTTAAACGTTACTAAAGGCATGCGCTATCGTCATTTAAAGTTTACACGTTTTGTCATTGAGAAGGAATATAAAGTGTCTGTTGTTAACAAGTATTTTACCTTCGGGTTAGACAAGCATGGTAGTCAGTTCGGGCACAGGGTTGTAATATAGCGGGCTCGCATCAGCTTTGGTCGTGTGTGGCATTTGTTTTAGTCTTGGTTTCTTATGTTAGATATTGGCTATGGCCTTAGCTGATGGAACACATTTGATCTGATTTAACTTCTATACATCTCTGAACTATGACAAATACATAAAACTTTAAACGTTTTTACATGAATTCCTTTGGTGCATAAGATAAGTAAGATAAGGCGTCAAACTGTGTAAGTTTTTTTAAAGCCAAATTGTTTATATGATTTTGTGTTTCTTCAGTTAATCTTAGTTTTTAAATATATAGTGACGGAAAGTTAAGTTCCAATGCTGGCTGGCTGTGAGTAAAATTTCAATTTTGTCAGAAAATAACATCTTGCCATCGATTTGTGAGTGGTATATTTTCGATATTATATTATGTAAAATATACCTTTATTAAATAATGTCAAATTATAGACATGAAATTATAAAGTTACTTACAATATTTTTTAAAAAAAGATCATTTAGTGCTGCCAAAATGCACAAATTTTCATTGCCATATGTATTGTGAAGGTCGAAGCGACCCAAATAGGTATCATTTTTTAACGACGTTGCGTAGTTTGTAATCCCACTATTATGTTCTGGTAAAAGGAAGTTCTTCTAAACTTGTATACCCGGTTATAAATTATATTTTCTGAAGTAGCATTTAAAGCAATTTATTTTATCAAAAGGGTTAAACAGTGATGTCGCCGAAGAAAAGGCTGTAGCAGTTTCATTCAGAATTCGTTTACTTAACTGGTATATATATATATATATATACATTCATACATATATATATATATATATATATATATATATATATACATACATTCATATATATATATATATATATACATACATTCATATATATATATATATATATATATATATATACATTCATACATATATATATATATATGCATATAAGAGTTAAAAACGAATCCTGAATGAAACCGCTACAGCCTTTTCTTCAGCGACATCATTCTTTAACTCTTCTTGCATATATATATATATATATATATATATATATATATGCGGGTCGCGGTAGTCCAGTCCTCTCTCTCTCTTTATTATATATATATATATATACATTCATACATATATATATATAGTATATATGCATATAAGAGTTAAAAACGAATCCTGAATGAAACCGCTACAGCCTTTTCTTCAGCGACATCATTCTTTAACTCTTCTTGCATATATATATATATATATATATATATATATATATATATATATATATATATATATATATATATATATGCGGGTCGCGGTAGTCCAGTCCTCTCTCTCTCTATATTATATATATATATATATATATATATATATATATGTATGTAGCAATGCAAATGAAAAACGGCAGGAAAGTAGAAGCCAAAGTAAAAAAAGAGCTCGACAAGGATGTACACCCTCTCGCCACTCTATATCAATGTATATATATATATTCATATTTATATATATATATATATATATCTATATATATATATATACGAGTACATAGAGTGGCGAGAGGGTGTACATCCTTGTCGAGCTCTTTTTTTACTTTGGCTTCTACTTTCCTGCCGTTTTTCATTTGCATTGCTGTTACCTGATTTTTGTAGAGGTGATGGATGATTCTTCTGTTGATGTCGATCATTCAAAGCGCTTTTAGTGTCTTGAAAATTTTGTTCCATTCGACATTGTCGAAGGCCTTCTCTAAGTCCACGAATACCACATATTATGGCTTGTTTGCATGGATCAATTTTTCGGCCAGCACTATCAAGCTGAGTATTGCCTCTCTTGCTCCTCGTTTTTTCCTGAATCCGAATTGGTTTTCCGAGAGGCTTTCTTCTACCTTTCCTTCTATTCGTCGATTGATAATCCGAGTAAGCGTTTTCGGTGCGTTAGAAGTCAGACTCCATGTTCTGTGTTTTTCGTATTTATCTGTTCTAGGTTTCTTCGGTATTGCAATCATTACACTCTTCTCGAAGTTCTTAGGTAGTCTTCTACTGCCGTAGATATCTTTCATTATTTCAAATAGGGTATCCTTTGCATTGGCCCCGAGTGCTTTGATAATTTCTGTTTATTTTATCAACTCCCAGTGCCTTGTTGTTCTTCAGGTCTTTCGCGACTCGGTCGAATTCACTCCTCAGCTGTCGGTCGCCTCCCCTCAAAACTACGATACTACTACTCACTCGTCAGTATCTCCGGGCCCCGATCGTATTCTTCTATCACGCTTTCCTCCTTCAGTCAGTCACCTTCAAGTGGTTCGGGCCCTTGATAGAGATATTCAATGCATTCCTTCCATTTCGTCTCAATGTCTTCATCTTCTGACAATATCATTCCATTAGCATCTCGGAAGTTGTGGGATTTTTTTCTTACTCCAAATTGTGTCCTCACCAGTTTATAAGCAGTTTCAGTGTTTCCCTTCCTTATGTTATCATTGATTTCCTCGCAGCAGCTTTCTACCCACTCTTCTTTGGCCTTCTTGCAATCTTGTATGATTTGGTTCCGCAACTTCTTGCAAAGGGCTTCCTCAGTTTCATTTCTTAGATTCTTGTATTATCATCTTTTCTCTATGAGGTATCTTATTCGAGCATTTATCCATGGTCGTTTGATTGGCGCCGTCTTACTCACGAGTTGTTCATCTGCGACTTTAGTTATGACATTCTTGACATTCTACACATCCTTCCATCGTCCTTCGGAAGAAGGGACCATTTGGTCTCAATTTCGCCCAAATAAATCTATCTATCTATATTGCAGTAGGTTTTATTCCTTCTATTTTTCCGTCAATGGTCCTGGTGAACTTTTCTCTTGCCTGATTTACTATATATATATATATATATATATATATATATATATATATATATATATATATATATATATATATATATATAAGTAAGTTATAGAATCCCATTTCTTGAATACCTTAAGAACTTCATGTTTTACCTCATATAGTCGATTTTGTTCTACTCATGTTGTTTGGAAGTTGTTTCCGTAAATTATACTTATCAGTGCATTCCAGTTATGTGCATTAAATAATTATATGCTTTTCAGCATTCACCATTTTATTCCACATAATTATTATTGCGCAAATTTGCCGCTATAATAAATGTTAATTAGAGTTACTATAAAAATGAAATAAAGTCAGATTTAGTGGAAAATTAATTTTGATATTTAAAAACGTAGATTCTCTGTGTTTGCTCTAGTAATAATAATTATTAATTGTGACCTACGGTTTAAGGGAGATTTTAAATTAAATCTCTGTTAAGCCCTAAAAAGCTTCAACCGGACACCTTAAAGTACATTGAATTGCCTTTATCAGGAGATAACCTGAATTCACAGTACGTACAATGGGCATTTTTTTAACTCTGCGAGCATTCCACCTCCCTTAATTAATTTCGTTCAATATTCCTATCCTTTTTCTCCCTAAGCCTCAAATGCCTAACGTCCATTCTATCATTCTTATACCTTATATGCCTATCAATATGCTCCTCCGCCGTCTTTCACACCTCCTCAGGATATATACCAACAAACAAATCTCCTCCCCAAAATGCCTTTTATCCCTTCGTTTGTTTTTCTCTCGGGCCATTTTATTTAATTTATTCTTCTCCACACCCGCATGTCAAAAGGTTACTCCTATCATCTCGCTTCAGAGACCAAGTTTCCGCGCCGTTCAACGCCATCCTCCACATCAAAGTTTTAACGAGCCCTTTCTTAACATCCATTCTAAAAATCCCTCTCATAAATTACCTACTGCTTGTCAAAACTTATTTGCATAATGTAATTCTTCTTCTCATGTCCTTGCTACTTTGATTATCATGGTTCCAAGATAGGTGAACTCTCCCACCTGCTTCAGTTTATGATCTCTTATTTTAAATTTTTCTTTCCCGTGACCGCTTTTTCTCCGTTCTCATAGCCTTTGTTTTTTTTATTGATTCTCCTCCATCACGCTAATTTTTAATGCGCTTCGAAATAATTATAACCCCTTGGCCGACTTGCTAACTAAATCTTGATCATCCGCAAATCTGTTTGAAAGGTTCCCCACCTTCTTTAACTCATAAGTCCAGTTTTTACTATAACATGTTTGACGTTACCTCCACAATACGTATGGGTACTAAAGGTTTCCTCCATTTCCTAACACATGGTCATTACGATTTTCCATCCATGATACTCACATGAGCAGTTTGATAATTTTTAACTTGCGAAAAAGTCCCCTATCCCTCCTATTTACTCCTATTTCCTGGAATACATTCATTAATTCTAAATAATTCACTCTGCCAAATGCTTTCTCGAACATTTACGAAACGAAAAATACTTCACACTCCTTACCAAAGTTTTGACAAGCCGTGTTTAATCCTTACCCAGTCCCTGTCATCAATTCTTTCTGACATGTGATAGCTTCTTTGTCTAACACAATTTTTCTTTTTATGTCACTTCTACTTCAAACATCTTGGCCCAAAACAATTCTGGGCGAAACTATTCCAACGGCTCTAATAAATGAACTTCTATTTTAATATTTAACTTAGATTTCGTAATCATTCTATATCTTTGTACATTTTTTTATTCTATACCTATTGCACTGGTATTCCAATGCACTCAGCAATGCTCGCAAACCCTTGATTAAATGACAAACCAAATTGCCCCCATCCGCAGGCTTAACTGAGTTTATTGATTCCCCACAAACATTCACTCCTATCTCCAGTTTTTGCTTACCTTTTTAACATTTTTCTCAACAAATACGTTGAACAGCACAGGTGATAATGAACACCTCTGTCTTAATTTTTTTCCTAACACCGCCCATCTACTCTCTTCATCCGCCTCGCACCTGAGCTATCTGAGATATGTACGGGTTGAGGATAAGTCTCGTATCCCTCCAGTTTCCTCTTATTTTCTGCAACAAATTCATGAATTATACCACTTCTATCTATCAAACGCCTTTCAGAAATCTAAGCAACAGACAACTATATCCTTATTGTATTCTTTGCTCCTCTCTATTGGTGACCTCATTACTGCATTGGCATCACGCGTGCCTCCCCCCTTTCTGAACACGCACTCATCAACTCCAAAGTAATTATTTACCATGCTCTCCATACTCTTATTGATGATCCTGAGAACCACTTCAGCTGCGTGCGAAATTTTACTTGTTTTTCTATTGTCCATACATGTCCAGTTCCTTTTTTTGGGATGAAAACTAGCAATTATTTGATGAAATCTTCCTATCAAGTTCCCCTCTTATCAATTCTACAAAATAGTCCGTAAAAACTCTCCTACCCAATTTTTCCCAAAATTTTAAGTAGTTCCGCGGTGTTATTTTATACCCTCTTATCTGATTTCATATCTTAATATACTCTTTTTAACTCGCTAGCAATTTTTTCTGGTCCTAAACTGTACCTATCTACTTAAATACTTAATATTCTCTTCCTACGTCTAAATTTGCTGGCCTATTGTATTTCCGTGTAGTTCTACAATACGAGTTCTCTTTTGTTGCTTCTATATGTAATTGTTGCGAACTACATGTATGTAATGACTCCTTTGTCTTTTTCGCTGATACCAACCAAATGGGTCTGTCAGGAGCGATCATCGTAGCCCAGATCAAAACAGGTCTAGGAATTATCAGGACACGTAATCCCTTTCAACACGTCAATTTGGCAGTGATTGGAGAAGAAATATTATTTGTTTGCACAGATTTTTACAAAAGTTTATTGAAATTCTCAAGAAAACATTTTTAATATTTTATCACCTTAAAACGTACAGTTTTATGTATCTTTTCACTCGCCTGTGAAAAATGTGTGGTAGATTAAGAAGTCTTTCTATCAGAATTAACATTTATGACAAATAATTGTTGCATGATATAAAATATGCATAAAGAAACTATTTGTTAAAATATATGAATTTTAATCTTTTATGGCTGATAGATATGGGCAAAAGGAGCAGAAGGGAAAAGAAGCAAGGAGGCGATGGAAATGCGACGGTATGGAAAATTGAGGAATATAAAATATACATGCATAGTAACTAATGAGGAAGTTTTTCGAAGTATGTTTGAATGAAGAGGCCCATGAAGGACACCCCCAAGAAGCAAATAAAAATAAGTTCGACGCCTTCTAAGGCATTATAAATTTCTCAAGAGTATAATTGGAGAAATAATAGAGGGAAAGAAGGAGGAAGCCAAGAATGAACTACAAGGTAGTAAAAGCAATCAGCGCAGCACTTATGAGGGGTGAAGAGATTGGAAGGGAGCAAGATAGTTCCGGAAGTGGCTAAAAACCACATCTTGTTGAAAATCCGTGTTAGTTACTGCCATTAAAATCCTCATAGTTGGTATGAGTTGAAATCATTTAAAATATTCCATAAACTATGGTTTTAAATTCTAAGGAATATTTTTTCTCTCATAGTATTTATTATATTTTCGACCGAAAACGAACCCTATAATACCGAAAGAGCTGTGATTTTTGGTCACAATAACACCGATAAAACGCACGAATTTTATCCAGAATTAACGGAAGAATGTCGAATATTACTGCGTTCAACTTAGCAATGAAGAAATGGTTTTTCTCACCAGAACCATCCCTCTTTTATTCATGATTATCGGGCTATTTAAGACAAATAAGAAAACTGGAAGAAAATGAAGTTAAATATTTATTGAAAATGATTGTCTTGTATGAAATACATAGTGAATTTATATCTGCCATCATAACAGTAATAATAACTCAAGCTTTGAACTTTGTGACATAGGTCAGAAATTATTCTCCGATACGATATAATGTATGTTGATGCATTTTCACGTCATGTAATGTGTGTTTATGTAATCGATCTTTACTTAATGCAGTCATAATTACAGTACCACCACGCGAGGTGAAAGTATAGGCCCTACCCTTCGGCGTTGCCTAAAAAGAATTTTCCAAAAGAAGGATACCCGCCATCGGAAGAAGTAGCAAATGAACTATCAAGGCAGACGGAAATTTTTCCAAACAGGGAGTAAGGATTAATGACGCTGATTGATAAATAGATTCAGTGAGTCTTTGAGCAAAGTAATTGCTTTCTGGCTACTACTACTATTCCGATTTTCGGTAGGATAGAGAATTTCTTCAGAATTGGTAACGTAGTTGAATATCTGAATTGGCCAATGGCGGAAGTATGCCTTTTCCCCAAATGCTCAGAATGTGGGATGGAGGAACAAAATAATTCAGTATATGTATGCTAACTTAGTTACTTAAGCAAAAACACTTCATCCAGTTTGTTGTAAAAATCATGGATTATTTATTTAAACAAAAATACGATTTTAACGCAGAATAGGAAATCAATGCAGAAAATTTATTACCAGACACGTAGAGACTGTCCGCTGAAGAACGATGGTGGATTGGGTTGAGTTTAATTCTCTTTGATATACCTGCCACGGCTTTAACAAATGGCGTTGGTCAGTTTCTCGTCTAGAATTGTTTATTGTCACTTCTATCACGCTATAGGCTTATTGTAAGTTAAGCCGGTGGTCCTGAGGCAAGCCTTTGCGATGCTGGATGGTCGTCTCTGAATTCAGCACGGACGACAGCATGCTGGAGGAAGAAGAGAGACAGCCACCGGCTTCCATCCACCATCGTATGGCGAGTAAGAGTGACGGATTCAATCAGCCAAGAGCCAAAGAGTTGAATCGACCAAGCGGAGACAAGAACTGACCTCCAGCAAAAACCCGGGTCCGCCTTTTTATCATCTGACACATTCCCATCGATTCCCACATACTCCTGGCGACATCAGGAATGCCAAAAATCTCATGGATGGTATAGGGTTGTTACTATATACGATGGCATATATGTAACTGCAGATAAATTTATTATTACGTTTCTTTTAGACTACTTTTTGATCCATTATCTTTTCGGTCATAGAAACACTTGTAGCTCAAAAAGTAACTGGTTTTTTTCCACGATATAACTATGATTTCTTGGTTTTAAGTTTAATACAATATATAATATAAGATTAAATGGCTCTCCTATCTGATCATTTCAATTAGAAACTACTACAAATGAGGAACTACTTGTCGTTGCCATTGGCCGAGGTTTAATAAAAACTTGAACCGAAAACAAAATACGACGGTAAATTCTCATTGAAACTGTACTATTACAGTGAGGGAACTTTGCTGAACGTTAGAGAATCAAAATTTCCTAGCGGTTTTAAAACGGTCTTCAAACGCAGAGAATAAACTAGTTAATACATTTAAAAATATATTGCATATATTGCCCAAGCTCAGCGTTTGTAATGTGGATTACCATTGCTCCTATATATGCCGCCAACTTGTACCAACCTTTTCACATTCACAGTGTAAGCTTGATGGAAGGAAAAGTATTCACTAAAAATTGAAAAAAAATATGTACCAAATTAATTAATTGTAATAAATACCGAATAACTTAGGCATTTTATTTTCTGAGAAATAAAGTTTAAATCTGTGTCTCGTCTACATTAAGATGAAATATACCAGACTGCAACTGGCGACCGTTGGTATTATTGTTTATACGAAGATGTAGCAATGAGAACTTTACGATGACATACGTACGCAAATGTTCAATGACTTCGTCGTAAAGGATTTCTGTGGAGGCGCTCCAGTAAATGAAAAAAAAGCATTCAGAGGTTTGATAGGGGGCGAGCGTAGAATGGCAGAGTGGGAAGATGGCGGCCGAGCAAAGTGACATCAGCGGCACGGGAAGGAGAGAGCGGCGTGGGAAGAAGAGGCGCGAGGGACGGAATGGATCAGGGAGATGGCCCCTCCGAGCCTGACTTAAAGGGATGCGACCGAGGGAGAAAGATGTTGCAGTATGTGTTCAAATTCAAGGGAGGAAAAGAAGAGGGCAGAAAGAGTGTTATATGAGGATGTAAAGAAGGGTTGGATTGAGGTGAATTTTGCAGGGAGACGGCGAAAGGCAGGCGAAGGTAAGGGGTGGGAGAGAGGGTAGAGGGGTGAGAGAAGAGAGGGATGGTGTTTTGGAAGCCTCCCTTTTTTTATCCGCTTGGGTTGTGGTCGAGAGGGAATTTTTTAAAGCGGGTAACTCGTGAGAACCTCAGAACGAGTAAGGTTTGAGGTCTCAACGGAGGAAAGGGAGAGAAATGGGATAAAAATGGGGAGAGATGGAGAGGAAATGTTGATGGCGGAGATGAGTATGGGATCTTGGACGGGGATGCGGAAAGAGAAGGGAGAAGCCAGCAGAAGAAGACGCGGGGGAGGAGCAAAGGGATTGCTAGGGTTACCGAAGGGATGCGGAACAGAGCGGGTGAGCAGATGTTGACGCAAGGAATATCACAAATATGGGAATAAAATGCATTTCGCTCCTGGCTAAGGTATGATGCGGAAAAGGCTCAAAGCCTTGGTATTCTCACGTTCAATTGTGAATACTCGTTATATTGTGATAACTCGTTATCCTAAAAAAGCTTTTCAAGATGGAGTGATCATATTTTATTATATGTTATATTATTAGCTTTAGTCACATTGCATATGTGCTGTAAGTATCATTCATTTCCCTATAGAACACGTATTGCGTCGGCGGCAGTTATTGCAAGTTGGGAATGTTGGATTCGCCTACACTTGCTTCCGGTGATATAAAAACTCATGTGAACAAACACCTCCACAGAGGTGTTTGTTTACGTAAAGGAATAGAAAGATAGTAGGGGTTATATCTGGACGGACTTGGGAGAATGACGAACATACATGGTATTAAATTTCGTTAAGTAAATAGAAATTTTGCAGTGTGTTTAGTGGAGCCTATTTTGCGCAAATACATCTCATGCGTACTTTTTCTTTAATAAATATGTGATTGGCCCCCTATGAAATTTTCAATATTTTTGATACTACTTTCATTGCTACTTGACGATATTCTATCAGAATAACAGCAGCGGTATAAATTTGTACTTTGTACCAATGACTGTAGCTCTAGGTCCACCTTTTTTTGCAATTTCCTCCCATTTAAACATTTTAAACTATCTTTTAGCAGTACTGTGTGTAGGGAAGAACAGGTATAGCATAATCCACCTGCAGTATTACATAGGCCTCGACTCATACTTTGTTGAAATGAAAGCAAAATTTAAGAGCAGCGCATGTACCGTGTTCTACATTTTATTTGCCATAGACAAGCTCCCGAGATTTGGTTGTGAAAGATCAAAAATGTAAAATTGAGGGATTGGAAATCAAGCGAAGAATTGCTATGCTAGAAATTCAAGGACGGCAAAATGCGTAGTTAGCTGAAGAGCATTTTGGTAAAAATTGAAATGGTGAAGGCTATAATACAGGGGAGAACGTTAGACAAACAAGGAAGAGGGAGAAAAACGATAGGGATATCGAGTGGAATGGGATGTACGCGTACTCGGGATTGAAGACGAGTTCATTGTAGCGTGGAGTTTGCTTGTCTTTTGGGCGGGGCTATGAAATTTAGAGGTGTTCAATTTGCCACTGTACCAATTGCTATATTTTGAAATATATTACATAGTTCTAGTCTTTTTGTGAAACGAACGGGTCTGTATTTATAAGCTGAGTACTTAACAATGCAAATTTTGTGCTTTTACCCTGTGTAGGTACGTAACATGCAATGCGTTTTTAATATCTAGGCACAAAAAAACCTACTTAAGCGTGGTCCCAAGAATATCAGATTTATGAGATTCTATTTCATTTTTAAATGCTAAAGTGAATAAATTTTAATGACTGAAACTTGGCATCCCTCACTATGGAATGGAAATAAGGGTCTTCAACACGTGTGGCCGGTTTTGGCGATAAACTTCCGCTGTATCTCCTGGCTTCATTAATACGTGATTATTTACAATTGAGGCCACATGCTCCCTGTATCGTGTACAGAATCAAACAACCTCGTTAAAAACAAGATTATGTTGTTTGGAGATCAAAGGCAGAATAATTAGATGGGATGTATACACAAAAATGAGGATTTTACAAATTGAAATTACTGCAAATAATTGTAAATTAGCCTCTGAACTCGAAGTAACTGTCGCGCTATCTTATGAAGTTATTTTGAATTTTACACATTGATTGTTTATATACAGAGTGCGTTTAGAAAGGAATGCAATCGAATTACCCCCGCTGCTCCTATTAGTCGGAGTGGGAGCGCATTACTTAGTGGGTGTACGAGTATTAGTTGGTGGCTGGGACACTTAAGTCTCTCTATCTCTTGAGGAAACTAACAATATGATTCATGAGGCTTACGGCGACTCTGCTGTGTCCTACTGACAAGTTTCGAGGAGGTTAAATGCCTTAAAGGATGGCCGGGAAGAAGTTCACGACGAACAACGCTCTGGACGGCCGTCAACCAGTAAAACCGACACCGATGTGCCTCGTGTTCGACAACTGTCGGACTCCGATCGTCGACTGAGCATCAAAATGATTGCCAATGAGCTTAACTTGTCGTATAATGCTGTTTTGCATTGTTACTAAAGATTTGCTGTGAGGAAAGTGTGCGCCAACCTCGTGCCCAAAGTGTTGTCATACGACTAAAAGAAAAACCAAGCGGAAACTTCAAGTGGAATTTTGCAACGTATTGGAAATGAACCTAATTATTCGGACAACGTAATCACTGGTTACGAAACCTGAATTTTTTAACATGATCAAGAAACAAAACGCCAAAACTCTGAGTGGCACACCGACCTATCCCCCAAGCCCAAAAAGACAAAAAGATTTTTCTTCCTTGAGCTGGGTGGACGTGTGCGAAAATGAAATAGAGGCAGTGGAAATTTTGCAAAACAGGAAAACTGTAGCGTCAAAGTATGTCTAGTGTATTAAGTCGGGGTCAAGCTAAGAATTACTCATCGAGACAAATTCTCTAACTCATATTTTCAAGCCTTAGTTGTAACAGACGTGTGGGACATTACGATGATTCTAATTTTGAATAAAAGGAAGAAAATTTAGTGTTAATTTCTGAGTGGAATGTTTCTTCCAGCTCTCAAACCCTGCCTGGTAAGCCGCCTTAGGGATCCTTTTCTGGTCCGCCGAAACAATTAGTTTTAATGTCCGCAATAGAGTCGAATCAGCGCCCTTTCAAGGTTGATTTTAACTATGGAAACAAAAAGTCTCATGGAGGGTAGGGTGACCGCGGGATCGCGGAAGTTCCGGTTCAGGCGATAAACTCTGTCACGATCAGCGCAGTGTGAGCCTGTTCATTTAGCTCCTTCGTTGCTGCCGTTGCACGCGGCGACGAACAGGTTAAGACACGTACCGCTGCTGCTGGGTAACGACTCGACGTAAACGACGAGAAACAGGTTTCATTTCATCCAATTCAAATTTCAAATGTTAAAGAAAATAAAGAATTACAAGAAAGCCTTCCTTCCTGGAGTGCGGCAATACTGTGTAGCTAGGAAAGAAAATGCAAAAACATTAGTCAATCAGTAAATTACTTGCATGTTTTAATCAGATATCTGGTGATAGAGGTAGATAGTGGAAAGCAGAAGTGGATCGGGATAGTGCGGTGACTAATATTATTGGCTCCCACTCAGAAAGCCTGATTTCGAATCCTGGCGATGGTAGATTTTTGTTAGAGGTATCCGGATCCACACTTGAGGTGCTTTGTGGAGAGATCTTAAAGTAAGTTCGCCGTCCGTCGGATGGGGCGTTAAATTGTGGTGAGCGCCTTTCGTTAAGAGTAGGCTAATGCCTAAGCCAGGTTTTTCTCCTCTTCCTCCATTCCAATCCATGCCCAATGACGCAAATTACCTCAGTTATCGGTTGTCTCCTGTAAAGCTGTGATTAATACTACTCGAAGGGGTTTCTTTGGTAGAAAATATTATAAGAGAGAATTACTCTTAAAGCACAGGGCATCAATGCGAGTTCATATTATGCCATTTAAACAAGCCGATCACGTTGTCTGCTATGAAGTAATAATAAATATTTTGTGAAATTTATCGAAAATATTGTGGGGCGTATTATTGGTAAACATTTCCTTCAATGTAATACGTCTAAAATACAAGGGAAACGAACACTTGTGTACTCATTACTAATTTCAGTTGGGTTGGTAGTGTAGAGTGAAATGTCTAAAACCCCTATTAAAAGCGTGTCAAATAATTCTTTTTTGTATCCCAAAACGGTAAACGAATTTAATATAAATCGCGCGGCAATAAAATTGGTTTTCTCATATTATTTTTAATATGCTAACTATATTACAATCAGGAATCCTCATGATGCTCAGTAAATCGATAAATTGGAAACATGAATGATCGGCCAGTGTCATCGGAGGACAGAGATGCCAAATTATTGGAAAAATGGCGTCTATGGAGCAAGCAATTCCATGAATTTTGATGTTCAAGCTTGATTATCCGCCTTATATCCTCGATAAAATCCATTTAACATATTTTTTCTAAAATGCCGAGGCATTTCAATTTGTTGAATTTTAAGATGGTCTCATTCGGTTAATTTTGATTCGAAAATGTTAAACGCGGCGATGTTACCATTATGTTTTAAGTTCAATGCCAGATATCAAGATGACATAAAACAAATTTGAAACGTGAATATTTTCACTAAATGAAAGGTTACCACCGGTTGTCCTTTTACGTATTGAAAAAAAGTATAATATGTTATACCATACATTATATGAGGACATCTGGACAGCTTGTACAAAATGTTTGTGGTACATGATCTACCTTAAGTGAAGATGGCTCTTTTCTATCGTTAAAACCTACAAACATGCCAAGGTTCATGAATGCTTTGGCAAAAGTTGTTGCAATGATATGTAAAATTGAACTACTTGATATATTGACGAGAATTTCTAATTTTGCGTGGCGAGACCTAAATGGTAATTATTTCAAGCTCTTGATGTAAGATTTGGAACCCTCCACATAATCACATTTAAAAAAATAGTTTTTCGGCTTGATGAAGATGTTTTACTATATATTATCTATTTATCTAAGGCATTAATTTTTAGTCTGCCAGATTATGCTTTACCTTTCGGATTTTGAAAAGTTGGAAGGTAGCGAAGAATTTTGGTGTTCTACGTGCATAGAATAGTGGTACGGACAATTTGACCGCAGATCCATATTTGATAAATATTAATCAGATAGTTAAATTGTAGCGTTCAGACAAGGAAACGAATGTGATCTAGGATTTCACATAAGGTCATTAAGGTCACATAAGGTATCATATCATCGTCATTCTACACCATTGTCCATAGTTTTTATAAGTTCATAAATTTGTTGACTTTGATGAACTTCTTACAACTGATAATTTTATTTATGTCTAAACATTTTACATCGGTCAATACTATTTCCAGCTTTATATATATGGTATTTGTGAAAACTTAATATAATTCAAAAAGGTACGGCCTTAGTAAGAAACTGTCATCCAGCTTTCTTTGTCAGTGGAAAACACGGCCTATTTTGATAAATAGGATTTTTTTTTTCACTTTCGAAATGATTTCGAATAACGTTAAAAATTAAGATTTTTCTAAACCAATTGGGGTGGAATTTAATTCGATAAATAATTGCCGGTCACAAATTTGTTTCTTAACATTTGGAATATTTATACTTAAAAGAAAGACTCGTACTTTTCCACAGATTTTATTATACGGTACAAAGCGTTTCACCGCCTTGCGGCATCATCAGGTACAAATTTGCAAAACAGACAGAGCAAGTTTTCTTTAGCAGAGCAAGAGTTTCTTTTTAGTATGGATATTAAATACTTACACGAAGTGAAGCCTGAAAAAATAGAATATATTTGGAATATTTGTTCATATATTCGAATTTCACCCCGATTCATCCCATTGAATTGAATTTTCCTTTAAAATTAACCGAGAGCTTACCTGTGCCGCCGGAAGAAATTGCAGTCGGCTTCACTATTCACTACGCGCCGCTTTCAATTACGTTAGACAGGGATCTATTTTTGGCGACGTTGCACGCGACGTGGATTGGCGTCCGGAAGCGCTACAAAAAGGCCGGAATATTGGCGCCCATGACGCCGGGCGTGAATGGACGGAGGTAACGGAGGCGGGATGGTGGAGAAATTGTGGCTTTAGTGCGAGAGGAGGAGGTGGTGAAGTGAGGGATAAGGACGAAAGAAGCAACGGGAGATGGCTTGGGTCAGGAAGCACCCGGATAGGGAGGGTATTGGGGCTTGGGGAGGGAGGGGATCTTAAGGACTAGAGGGGAGCTGGTGGGGTGATGAAGGGAAAGATAGGGCATGGGAGAAGGCAAATGGTAGGGAGGGAAAGAAGAGAGAAATGGGAAGGAGAGGGAGGATGAGGACCATTCGATAGCCAATCCCTCTACTCCTCCTCTCTCTCCCTCATACTCCCCCTCGCCCTCCCCTTCACAGTCTCCCCGCATCCCCCTCGGGGCTACGAAATTGAAAAAGGCAGTGGCTACTTTAGGTCCGAGGAAGTTCCCATCGCCGCCACAAAGCAGCAACCGACCCACCCGAAGTTGAACTAACTCTTCCTCACCACCCGTAGCCGCCTCCTCCCCCATGCTCCCTTATTCTTCGTCCTTTCCTTCTTCCCTTCTCCCAGCCCCATCGACACTCTCCTCGAGTCCCAACCCCACGACCATCCTTCTTTTCCCCCACGCTACCCCTGCTTCTCTCGTCCTTTCACACAAGACACACAACGCTCAAGCGCTCGTTCTTCATCCCATGCGTTTCGCTCATATGACCCTTTAAACGTTAATTTTTTCCTACCTCCTTAACCTCTCGACCCTTCAAATCAGGAGTGGTTAACATATGCATGTTTGGCAATATTCTGCATTTGAAAGTCACAGAGAAGAAGAAAGCATTTGGGAATGGAAAAAATTCTGGATAAATTATGAAATAAAGTAGGACTAATGCCATGTAAATCGAGTTAGCTGAGTTAGATACACTTTCGTATTCTTAAGATTAGGGTTCCGTTAAATGATGTGAGCTTCTGAAAAATATGATAGGAGAATAAATTGAAAGTAATGATCGTACGTATTAGTATCAGAATTGACCATCAGGATTGAGTTCATTATGAATAACGTTGGCATAGAGGTTTGAAATCACTTAAAATCTTTTCATCTCTTATATTTACGGAGTAGGGTAAAGGTTCATTTGGGTAAGTTATCTGTGCAGGCCGTGTTTTTTGTCCCCCCCGAATGATTTAGCATTTCACATGTAATGATCAATCATCAGTGTTTACCTTTCTGTGTCTGAGATTCTTTCTGGCTTTGTAAGGTTATTTTTAATGTCTAGCGTGGGTCATGTTTGGTATCCAAAGGTTTTTAATATTTGCATTTTAAATAAAAATAGTAAATTTGCATTATATAACGAAGCAGTGCACCTTCTATTAACTAGAACTTATACTTTTTGCCTTTCCCATATTTAGAATTTGAATGTAAAATCAATTCCTTTTCTCAAAGCTCAGGTTCTAAATGTGAAGAAGGAAGTACTCGTTCAATCCAAAAAATTAACTTTTTAATTTAATTTTATTAATCGTTTCCTACCGGGTAGAGCATTTTTGATTTGATTTAACACTAAAAACTAATGTAGTTAATGCAACTACGGCATGTCTACTGTACCCAAAGACATTAATAATTAGCCATCAACCAGGTATAAATCAACTCTGCAAATATCATAACAGTGACAATATTTTCTTTCATTACATGCAGTCCAACGTTTTTCACAGTTTTTTCCCTAGTTCGGCATATCTCTTCAGTGTGCATGGTTTTTTTGACTGCTTCTCTTCAAGTCTCTTTATTCAGGTTATTTCATTATATCAGTCCGCAAAACTTGTCTTGTTATTCGCATTTTCTCTTTAAGGTTTCCCAATTTTCCACCCTGTAGAAGCGATTTTGAGTTCCGGAATCCAATCTTACATTTTTCACCGCAAGACTTCTAACGTAAGCTCTAGAGTGGTTTTCGTCTGGGATTCCGATTTGGAGCTAATTGGCTTCCAGAATATTTAGATCGAGAGGGTTTCATCTCATTTTTTTTGTATTAAACATTCATGTTTAAAAGTGTTGAAGCACTGCTACTCTTCGGCAAGTTAATGTGATTTTCCCGCAACTTCCCGCTGCTTTAAGAATCTCAGTACGACAGTCGTTAAACTAATTCCATCTTCTCTCATTAAGAAGACATGGCGCAATCTACTCCGGGTAGTTGGAGACACATTTGTTGGGGGCATCCAATCGCCGAGTCACGGCATAGCACCTTCGTGGCATTATGCATCATTTCGTAGGCCTATCTTACCCAAAGACCAGTTGTCTTCATCCTCACTCATAAAGAATATATGCTGCAATCTCATTTGGGTGATTGAAGGCATTTTTGTGGGCGGTGTCCAATCGCCAATTTATGTCACGGCACGTTCACAGCGTCATTCATCATTTTATAGGGCTCGTATACCTGAGAAATTACCATCTGCGCACTATTTAGCGCATATCCCATACTTAAAAATAAAGCATGCATTTGTATAATCTTCGCTTGTTTTCCAGTGACGCTCAATATTTGATCAACCATACAAAGTTCGATGAATACCCCCGTACCTTAAGCTTAGCCCAAGATAAAATACATTTCATGTAAATGTTCTGACTGTGAATTAAATAATAATTAGCATATTTGGGGGAATTTTAGATATTTAATGGAGGTTTCAGCCAAATGAACCTCATGTGCTGTTATTCTATGGCTGCCGAAGACTAGACTGTAAATATTCCAAATGTATTTGCTTTAAATAACTTCTAATTCTAAGAGTCTCATTTTAAACTTTGAAAACAAAATCAGGAACGGAGAAGTTAAAACGACAAGCTTAAATTTTACTGCGGGTATTCTTTATTTCAACAGGAATACGGCTTGGGTGGTGAAGCATGAAATCTACTTCAATCCTTCAACTCTTTTTTGTGACTTTTATTTAAGCACGGTAAGGCATGAGCGCCGTAGGAAATGGAGTTTACATAAGCATTGAAGTAATGAATTTTTATTTTAATTTTACCGAAAGTTATTCGAACCAATACCGTAAATAAAGTCTAAATTGAAACTGTTGAATTTCAATGAGAAACATGCGTGTTAAAAACACATTCGAGAACTTTCGACTTGTCCGATTTATATTATGAATTAATAAGATAATTTGGGTTGAGAAGGTTATTTTATGTCATTTAATTCAGTCTTGAACTGTATCATAATATTACATGACGATTTCAAAAAAGCCACGATTGTCTTCTTGCTAATAGTTACATAATACAATTCAGGAAATGCCATTTCTATAATTTTAAATGCGCTCGTCAAGAATGATGACTTTTTAACTTGTCTTCATGTCATTATTCTCCATCATACGAAAACTGCATTCCATTTATGGATTCAAAAACGAAATTATTCGGTCAGGTTATTTTCTTTAAATGTCACCTGGCTGTTCATCAAACTAAAATGATAATCAGGGAAAGTTACCGATCGCTCGAGGGATATTCCAATAATCGGGAATTTTTCCCAATGTCCTCTCCAGCGAGGCGAGGGTCGATGGCGGGAGGGAGTGGGGTACCATATGGGCAAGGCTCGGCACGTGGCTGTGGCATTGCTATGAAAAATGCCCATGACGTATTATGCATCATTCCAAATCGTCACATACAGGGGCTGAGTTATTCTTTACTTTCTCCCGATAACTGGGAAGGCTATGGCACCGCCGAAGGAAATTAATCAATGAGTAAATAGGAAAAATCGAGATTATTTTAAACAAATTATGATCTTTATGAAATAATTGGTATTACATGGGTCCAGTATTAAAATAGTTGTATTGCTGGATATACTGTTTCAGTTAGTACAATAAATGTGCACATGCCACGGTCATTCAAAAAATAGATTTTATAATTATCATTCGAGAATTGGAGGTCAAGCCTATTTACATCCAGCCAAATGTTAACTCTGTAAAACTCCGTAAACTCTTAGGTAATGTTTAAAACCGGAAAACCCCATTGAAAGTATTGCCATGTTAAATGAGTTTTCCTGTTTAATTCATGGGCAGCTTGGAAGATTATTTTTGACGTAATTAATACCATTAAGTTAGTTTTCTTCGAAAAATAATATTTCTCAATTTTTGATTCTCTCCAACACATCATTAACAACTCGGAAACAATTTCTTAAATTTCAGAAATTAATAATTACCGGCAGATTGAAATTTTACATCGATCAGCTACTATTAATAACGCCTAGAAACATTGATGTTTTTATGGGACGAACATCCGATGTGTATTCCTGAGCTTTCAGGACTAACTACAACGCCTAACTTCTCAAACAAGTTGCATTTCACGCTTGTATCGATGGATGTACCTGTTAATAGCTACGCAAAGGTGGACGTATTCAGAAAGCTAATCAAATTCATAAACTTTAGCATGGGTTGCGCAAACGCCCAATAACTGCCGACCAAAATAGTACTAATGTAAAGCCAATATATAGTGAGAGTTGCAAGAACAATATTGATCAGAAACATTTAAATAGAAAATTTATAACTTAATCAAGGAAGAATGTCTCCAATTAAAGAAGCTGGATCACCAAATAAGTTTAATCCAAGAAAAGACATGACATTGTAGCTGCAGAAATTTTAACCAGTAGGCACCGCACTCTACCCACCTATAAATAGCGAGAAATATTAGCGCACGTTAAATATAATTTTTTAAATAATTGGTCCTCCACCGTCAGGTATCTATATAGTCCTC
The DNA here is from genome assembly GCF_022747635.1 of Hetaerina americana. NCBI lineage: Eukaryota > Metazoa > Arthropoda > Insecta > Odonata > Calopterygidae > Hetaerina > Hetaerina americana. The sequence goes on from NW_027286070.1 coordinate 35,441,128, forward strand.
ATATGTCAATATATATAGGGAAGAGTATAGAGTATATATATATATATATATATATATATATATATATATATATATATATATATCTATATATATATATATCTATATATATATATATCTATCTATATATATATATATATATCTATATATATATATCTATATATATATATATATATATCTATATATATATATATCTATATATATATATCTATATATATATATATATATATATATCTATATATATATATATATATATATATATATATATATATATATATATATATATATATAGGGAAGAAGAATAAAATTTCGACACATTATTCCTCTGGAACACTTAGAATATATTAATAAACTGGTTGTGAGAAAAAGAAATTTCATTAAAACAGATTCTATTAAAAAAATTTGTGCTTTAAAGCTAAAGAAACACTGTGCACCAAAGAGACAATTTTCTCCTATGGAAAACTTAATAAAAACTTGAATGATACCATTTAAGAATAATATCTTCATTAATCATAAAGCCATTCCTTTATATTGTGTATATGTAAAAATAGATTCTGAAGGATAAGGTCGGAATAAGGTAAAAGTTTTTCTTTTTAATATGGTTTTAAAGGTTGTATGAGAGTATCTGCTGATGATGTATGGAAAAGTGCTGATGATTTTATACAATTGCCTAAAAATATCCAGAAGGATAGTCTTTCATTAATAACGGCTTATTAAATTGTTAAATAAAATTTGCTTTGTTAGAGAGACTGCTAGATGCCGCGAAGGTAACTGTTTACGGAGTCATCCCCTAATGCGTATTGCAAAGAAAAAATTTAAAGTGTAAAAATAATACGCCTAGATTGGGATCCCGGTTGAATGATTGCTGCTCTTTGAAATGTATTGTCCCATTGATTATGGATTGAATGATGACCGTGTATTATTGTGTTTATTCAATCTAATATGTATTATTCTTCCATGATTGCTTAGTACATGACGTAGGTTCAATATTGCTGTGCACGGCTAGCATATTTAAATTTAGCATTTTTTCAGAATATTTTTTAATATTATAAGAAGGATTAGTCATTATTATCCCATAGAATAAATAACTTCAGTAGTTACGTAATGCAATTTTCAACTGTTAGATGTCGATGAAAGAAATTACTTAATTGCATCTATTCCTTTCAACCTGCACAAAAATTACAAAAGGCTATTTGGATTCAATGTCTTGTATCAACCTATTATTTAACGTGAAATATGCTAAAATATCCATTTATCTTGTTTAAATCATCCATATATTTTATAAACTGTTTAGAAAAATATTCTGGATATAAGCTGCAAGGTAGGATATTCTCCACAGTATTGAAATTTTCCATCCATAGATTCAGCGATAATCATATTTCACACTCCTCCGTCAATTATTTATCTATCTCAGCTGATTCTGTAGCCGCTAGAAAGCCATTTCCTTCGAATAATACTCCTTTATCCCCATTAATAAGCAATTAATTTTTAAAACTCAGCCCTTCGTCTTTCTCCATTAAACCCCAGCCAAAAAAAAAATCGTTTTGTAAAGAGGCTATGATTGGGGAAACTTAGGACCGGCAACACGATGGGTGACAAGCGATGAGAGAATGGCGTAATGGGGGCGTGAAGGATAGTGGTGGAGGGTGGGAAATGATTTTAGACAGGGAAAGTGAAATACAAGTGGGTATAAACGATAGGAAGGGAAGAAGGTAGAAGGGAGGAGATGCTATTTCCTCCTCTCTCTTTACTTTTCTCTCTCTGGCTAGTTTTCTTCTCCGTTAGTTTGAGTTGCAATCCCCGCTGGTAACTGAATTGTGCCGTATCCAGACAAATCTAGATTCCGCTCTCGAAGAGTTTAAGGGGAGGAAAACTTGGACTTAGCGAGCATCTACCTCGCCCCTTCCTCCTCCGACGACGCCTCTACCGCTCTCTTTCCCTTTTCCCCGTCTCCCTTGTCCCAGACAACCCCTTCTAGAATCCCTTCATCCCTAGTCCCTGCTCTTTCTCTCCTTCCCGTTACGAAGCTCCTAATCTTAGAACCCTGGGACGCTCCTCTCCTCCTCACACCCGAACAGATGTGCGTCCCTATTTTTCTTTTTCTACAGGCGCTTTTGCAGAGAGTCTGGCGTCCCTAAACGAACTTATGCCCGCCTCCTTTTTCGCGCACTTCCTCTGGCAACAAACAATCTAACTAGAATCTTTATTGTCCACTCTGATACGCAAGGGTTAGATCCAAGGGACGTGGAAGAAATCCAGCTAATTATGTGAAAAAGAAGGATTTTCGCTCTGCCTGGAAAACTCCGTAGAAATGTTTTTACTCTGGAAACTACTAATAGGCATGGTGTCCTCAAAATTAGTGGATCGACAAGTTAAGAATCAAACTTAGAATATGAATGTGAGTAAAGAGTTAAGATGTTCATTTCAATGGATGAGCATATAGTTCTGGATCAAGCAATTGTTGCATAATCTTGTTTCCTTAATCACGAATTATACATGAGAAATCTATTTCTTTTAACGGAGTGCTTCTCTCACCACTGGTATAAGAGAATCTGTCAAGTAGTAGTAACCCGTATAATTTACAACAGAGCTTGAGAAAGAATATAAGGAATTATCTGCTGAATCACTGAGTTAAATTTATTCTTGGTTTAGCAAATTGTATTATTTATTCGTCCAAATTTTGTTATTGAGGAATATCTTGATTTCCTTGTTGAGTTTTAGTATTTTGAAACTATTTAGTTTGAGCTTCAAAGCAAATATGCCGAGTTTTTATGATATTCCAAGTAAAAGTCTTTCATTCAGCAGAAATTGACGCCATCAAGATATATCGCGTTTCTTAAGAATAAATGGCGATATTCTCATTGTACATGGCGTCATTGTTTCATGATCAAAGAGCGATTACTAGGTCTGATTAAAGACTGCATCACAAAGCCATTTAAAGCCATCTTAATTATTTCTTCTTGACTGTGCGAAAATATTACCCTGGCTGATCGTGTCCTTCCCTTTCTGCTTCATTTTTGAGTTATGTACACGACCACCACTTCGTCCATTAACATTGCGTAGTATTGCTGTTTGCACTGCAGCTTAGTTCTAGTCTTTTGAGTCCAGTCTTTGCTTTGGTTTCCTTAGTGGATTGCCTCGAGTGCCGCACATGATTGTCTCTCGCCTCTACTCGCCCACAAGTTGCATTTCCGTGTTGCCACACTAGGAACAATGAACTTCAACAAACAGTCGAAGGTTTTCGTAGGAGTGTTTTTCTTTGTCCTAATTAACCTTTTCTAGCTATTGTCTCTAAAGCTGTGATGATAATATAACAAAATACCGCCCGGTACACAGTGAAAGACTCACTTGAGCAGGCTGAAATTAATTGTTGTAAGGACATAACCTTAAATTTGCTATCATGAAGATCAACCATATTTGCATATATAAACATAAAAGTTAGCATCTAGCTAAAAAAGTTAGCATCTAAGGTAAGGTGTACAGGTATATCGTTTTATCTTGACATGAGTTTTCATTCAAGCTTTGCTCTCGCATATCCTTATTAGCGAGAATGAATTTCTGTCCTCCACAAATTACGTGTATCCCATATATCTTACAGAAACGTTAATACATGGTAATAGAAAAAAATTAAATAAAATACTAATCGGTGGGTTTTTTATTAAACTGCCTCAACGTATATAGAATTCAGATTAAGATAGAAGAGCGAGGTGGATTGATTGATGTCCCAACTGCATTTTCATATGCAAATGTTATCTGTCCATGATGAATTGCCGATCCTTCGGAAATCACACATCAACCTTCACCATTTTCCGGAAATAATCGGGTATTGGTCAACTTAATCATTACTGTATTATTTCCGTTGTTACAATACATGAAGGGAGTATTAATTGCACTGAAATCGGTACCAGTTAAGAGGAGTGAGGAGTGATAAATGTTCCGTTATAAATTTTTCTGTCTTCGTTGAAGATCGATGGAGTCATTTCCTCTGGATGTCTCACCATTCACCGATGTTGCAAATGAATGTAATATGCACAGCTGGAGATTATATTTCCGAGTATTACGGATATCTGAGGTTAAATTCGATTCATGGTAGGTCAAACTTGAATAGGTCCAATAAGCCCACAGTTTCCTTTGTTAAGATAATACCATCATCGTCACCATGTGAGAATACTTTGAAAAATATTTTTTGGGATGCCTTTGAATTATTACCTTTAACTTGGTACCCAAGAGGTCTGGAAAGCTGAAATATAGTAGTTCCAATAATTAGGTAAATTTACTATGCCTATTGATCTAACGTTTTTGAGATTTTTATATTAAATATCTAGTTTACCCGATTTTTTTCTGCAAAGAAAATCAATATTTTCATTCCATGAAAACAATATAATGTTGAATTATTTAAACGGTTAAAAATTAATGGAATAACTCATTTGAAGAGTTTGATTTACGCAAATAAGAATGAGTTTCCATTCTGTTGGCATATTTTAGACCCCTGTTCGTCAATCAAGTGTAATTGAGCTAATAAATAAATTTTACAATTTTTAATTTTAACGATTTTCACATAGGTTATATAATATCTCGTAACTTCCTAATTTTCTTTGTCCGAGTTTTCCAAGTAAATGCTATTCAGTAAAAATCAAAATGGTGACTTTCAGTTGACGATCTAGGCATATGATTAATAACAGGAAGAGAATAATAAAAATGTTGTCACTTCAAATGTTTGGCAACATCCGTATATCTTTAAAACTACCTTCCCATTTGGTAATTAATTTTCTCTCCGAATGTCTCTATTGGTTCGCGCACCACTTGGAATCCTGATGAGCCCTTTAGAATCCCAATGGGAACCTTCGCTTGACATCAGATTTCCCAGAGATCTAACTACAAGAGTTGACACAACATCTATGTCTGAGGCGGGACTCGAGCACGTGAACTTTGGGTAAGCAGGCAAGCACCTGACTAACCTTCCTGGCAGATGTTAACAAAATCTTATGTATTTTCTTTGTCTGGTAGCCTTAAAAATACCAATTTCCAAAATAGAGCTATGATATTGGGACTAAAAATCTATGAATAATATGGAATGAGCAATACAAATAAGAAGATTGCTTGGGTGTCCTTGGGTGTTCCATCATTTAGTAACTGAAGATTTAAACTAATTATATGCGGTAGTATTTATAAATTCGTTTCTTTATAAGCAATTACAATGTGTCTTGTGTCTTCTGATATATATATATATATATATATATATATATATATATATATATATATATATATAGCACTGAACATACGAGTATGTTGATATGTATTTCTTCAATTCCCTGGAAGGTAGAGGTTATTTCGGTTTGAGAGAATATTAACAGGTGATATTAAAGCTGAATATTTTATTGTCTGCATTCCCAATTAAGTTAAAATTATCTCTCGGAGAATGCACCCAACGATGAGGGATTCAACCGTCGACGCCAAGATAAATCGACCCGAGTGTAAATATTAAGAGATTTAAGCGTTTCCCTTAGTGCTTATTTATATTATCCCGTAGCATTCAGATTAGATACTGTTCTAAATTTGTTTAAGAATCTAATTTAGTGGAAAACGGCTACTTAAGCTAATATTGATTGACATGAAATAGCATGTGTCTACACTTCGGGATTTGACGAGATCAAAACGAGTTAATAAATAGTGTTTTAGCAGTAAGTCCCGTTCTTGTAGTTTTAAATGTTTTCATTTGCGGCATCTCTTCTTTAATTAGTTATTGGATATGAATTTTATCCTACCTCGTTTTAAAGGAATGTAGTTGCAAAGAGGTCTTGGAGAAACATGGGATAACGACGGGAAAAAGAGACCGAGAAGTGAGCAGTGGTGGGGATTAAGGAAGAGAGAAGCTTGATGCTCGGATGAAGGAGGCGTGAGCTTAGCGGGAGATGATCGAAACGGCAAGGTCCCATTTTGCATTAAGTAAACGCCCGACTTAAGCGGGCACGGGAATCGCGTCCTTGCCCTGAGGCTGGGAGCGAGGGGGGGAGAAGGGCGAGGAGGGGGAAGCGCGCGAATCATTTCAATGCTTCTCGAAGTGGTGTAGGAAAACCACGGAATTAGCAGCTACTCCGAACTTCACTTCATCCTCTCTACCGCACCTTCTCCGCCACCTCCTCCTCGAGGGACGTACATGGCAGCAGACATTGATATGGGAAGAATGGAGAAAAACGTGCAACGGACAATAGGGGGGACGTAAAAAAAAAATTTTGTGCGGAACATTTCATTTACTCGGCGGGGCCGAATCAGCGCCTGATTTTAGAAACAAATGAAGCCTTCTCTCCTTATTCCTCTCTCTTTCTCATTCTCGTACAGACTCCGGTTTAATCCTCCCACATGGACTTTCATCCTTCCCGTTCCTTATCTCGCAGCTGTGACTATGCCGCCCTCATCTATTGTTAAACGCCCTTCTCATTTTTTTTCTCCCTCTCACTCTCCCTATCTCTCTCACACATCCCACGGTGGTTATTCGGTCGCCGAGAGGGGAGCGATGGGACAGTGGTCCGAGTGCTTATCTGCTCACCCCACGAATGAAATGCTCCTCCGTTTACAGCCTAATGCGTTCACATTTCCCACTCCCGAACTGGATGCTGAGGATGATGTAGATTTCATTGGTAAGCTCCCTTCGGACGGGATTGTAGTCCTGCTACCCTAAAACTGCCCAGCGACGCTGTGTTATGCTTATGCCGTACTTGTACACGGAATCCTCCAGGATCACCGCAACGAGAAACTCAAAGGTTGTCTTTTGCTACTCAAAACTTATAATTCATTCATTGAATAAATATGTATAGATTAGTTAGTCATTTTATTTGGTTTATAACCTTTTTTGATGGCGATGTCATATCGTTTCAAAGTGTTTTCTTACTTATATCTTGGAAAACTTTCAACGTCATCAAAAATAAATATCAAACTTCGAGATGGGATTTGATGACCAAATCTGATATTCCAGGAGCTATGATGATAATTAAATTTTACTGGCATTTTCTCCCCAAATAGTTTCGCTAAATGAATTAAATGAAATAAAATATCAAATTAAATAGCGCAACATTTTCATTATCTGCTAGCGTATACGAATTTGGCATCAAAATTCCGCCGAGAATTAACACTATAAATATATTTTAGTTTTCCAGTCCATGTATGGATATTTAATGAATCGAGAAAAAAAAATCCTTTTCGGTAGTATTTTTGGTGCTTTAAAGTTACATTTACATCTTTTAAGCCTCGTAAATATTGAATGTAAACTTTAAAATCATATTATTTTATCGATCACAATCTATATTACGTGTATCATACCATAATTAGTTGTTATTATTTGTAATAAATTTTAAGCAAATGAATAAAGGAGCATCATTCTACGCGTCTTCAGGAACTGGGTTGCCTCTATCCTAGGTGTAGTCTGCGTTCTCTACTTAGTGTGCTTGCCGAGTATTACCATTGTTTTAATAGTATTAAAAATAGGATAGAATTCAATGAGGTATTTAATTAAGTGGGAATTTTCAGGACGCTATCAATAGAAAAAATTGGGACACGAATTTGGGCCTCATTATAGTATACGTATATCACAGGTCATTGGTTGGAGGGCGTTTTTGCGGAAACTCTCCAAACAATCCTGTTACTCTCTTGTCTCTCATTCCCTCCTGCCAATCAAGTCAATCCTATCAGCCTGCAGTGAAGACTGCATTTACCTGGTAGTTCATTCTTGGAGATCCTCAGCAATTCTTCCCCTCTGTGTCCCTTTCAATCATGGTCTTCAGTATGTAATCTATCGATCCTCAGGAGAGATCCAATTAGTTTTACTCTACATTGTATGAGTATCCTCCATAAGATTCTGGGTTTTCCAGCTCTTTGAAGACCTTTTGTTTATTTGTTACTTGACCGATTTTATTTTCATTATTCTTCAATGAAATAACACCATATGCTCCCCAATATTATTTTTGCCGCTGCTCCCGCGTCTCACATCCATAGCTAAATAATACTCCATCTTTAAGTTTAAGAAAATCAATAGCTTATGTCTATGCAATTACTGTTTGCCGTTAATAGTTATTCTGTTGGTAGAAGCCCGCGTTAATTTTATTATGCTTATTATGTCTCTATTGCTTCTTTAATCGCTAAAACATGCTGCATAAATTGCAAAACGTTTTCAATGGGTCCAGCATGATTTTCCTTGTCCTTGCTGGGAGAATATTTTCCCTATTTTTAATGTTAAGCATTATATTAGTTTTAACCTTTTTATCTTGATAATATGCCTGCTTTTACCCTTCTACATAGTTTTTAAGTATTCTTGTCAGGGCCTGTTACTCGTTTCCTCGTATACGAGGTTATCATAAGTAGTAATTTCGTCCGCTAATCACAATGGATTCGTACGCTATCTCTGGTATTTTCCTTTTCGACTTTGTGACTCTTAACAATTAATACAAAAGCTATTATTGACCGATTGAGTCCTTGACAATTCATTGAATTACCAGCAAATTTATTTTGAGATTACTTGGTACCTTTTATAAAAATCATTAAACTCTTTCTCATGGAACCTCAAGAAAGACATTCTATGTCCAGGGCATTTTATTATCATTATATACTAATAATATTTATATTGGGGAAATTTTGACTGATGGAATAATTTAGTCTTACTTTTTTGCACTTTGTACCTTCAATGGAGTGAATATAAATGGGTTCTGCATCCATCGTGAATTATTTTGAGAAATTTTATATTTCTATCAGACTTATTTCTCACTAATAGTTATTGCATTACTTAGTCGTTACCTTTGTTTAGGAGTTCTTACGGTAGTTTTAAAGTAGTTATCATCCAGTATTTCATTAGGTTATTACTAAAAATTCTTTAATATATACATTAATCATCTCATGAATGAAAATAAGGAAAAATAATTGACTAATAGCTTTCAAAGCTTCACATAATCCAAATAATAATCTGTACAAACGACTTAAGAATAATTTTGGCAATTTATGCTCTCAACTTGAGCAATGTTGAAATTTTCATTAAAGTTAAGACAAGTAATTAAGGAGAGAATTGCCCAGCGGCAATTTAAAGTCGCAAGTTGACCAATGAACAGTTAGCACTTTGATTCCGTAGTAGAATATATTTATTTTAACCTTCCACTTTGTTCAGTTTTGAAGAATCCTTTCATTTTTGCTTATTATTCTTTTTGTGTTTCTGAGTTCAATCCCGCTAACCTCACACGACCAACCCCTCCACGTAGACCCTCGGTCCTCCACTTATCCTTCGAAAGCCTTTTATTGCCCTCACTTTTCTTCACTCTAAGCGAAACTTCGAAAAAAAAACTTCTCCCCGTACCCGTCCCCCCGACAACTTTTGCTTTCTCCACGCAACTTTTCCCCTCTCGAGTACCGTCGCCTGAGACCCACCCCCGATCCTCGACTCCCCATCGCCGTGGCCCGATTCAAATGGCAAGTGGACGGACATATCTTCTATTCCCCTCCTCGAGGAGGGCCTCTACGGAACATCTCAAATGCTTTTCCATTTCATCCCCCAGCGCTAGGACATTGTTTCTTTCTCCTTTCCGCAGCGCGGAGTTTCCTCAAGTTTTACCAGGTAGCAATTCCCTCACTTTTCGTGTTAAATTGGATTTAACACGCGCTTCGCGTTGGAGAATGATTCGTTGACGTTTTATAGAGTTAGCAAATGTCATTTTCATTCTACGCTATGTGAGAATAAATGAGGAATAGAGTAGTACACCCAAGGGTTCTCAATAGACGAAACACACTAGACTCATTTGAGTTGTTGTTTACCTATTTTTAAATATTATTCTTCCCTCACTACAAGGATGAAAGAGTGACATTTATTTCTCCTTTCAAATTTTTCTTAATAAATTTTCTTCCCTAAATAAGCAGAGGAATGATTTTCCATGCACAGGATTGAGCATATATCATTCGTATTTATTGTTTTCCTGGTGACAAAAATATTTTCCTGATTCTCATTGCTTTAACTTTACAGCCAAGCTGTTTATTAAGTGAATATTATATTAAAAAGACTGAAGAGATGGCTATATATTTTAAGCCAAAGCTCAGATATGGCGAAATATAAATGTTATAGAAAGTATTTGTATTTTTCTACAGTATTGTAAAATAGTTGGGATATTTCAGACCAACTTAGAAAATATTAGTACAAACTTTAAAATTTAGCGTGGTTTTCTAAGGCGAGGAACATAGTCGTTGAAGCCAGATAATTGATTCATAAGAGATAATCTTATGTATTCATTAGTAAATATTAGTAATTGGAGGTTAATTAACTAAGGATGACATTGCATGGTTCATTTTAAACATTACTGACTCTTAAACTTTCGTACATGGTTTTCAAGATTAATACACAGGTAATGTTTTCAAAGAAAATCATTTTGGAACATTTCGATCCCAGTGAATGATCTGTATTTGTTGGTCGATAGTGAGGCCGATCAGTTCGTTCCTCAATATTTTTTACAGCACGAAAATGAAAACATTAATGCAAGCATATCCTCACAAACACAATCTATTGTTACATGTTTGGAACACTAATGGAGATATCCTCAGTTAAAATAAAATGTAGCTTCTATCATTTACAGCAGTAGTCATTTTGATCAATTAAGAGAGTCTATTATTGTTATTGCCAATTAGCACTATCGTATTCTTCTTTTTGGAGTGGAATATCATATTATTTTCTTATTTTTTCTCTTTCTAAAAACTCGATATAAAAGGAATATACGGACTACTGTTTTTAATGCGTCCATTTCTTTGGTTTGTAGTATATATTTTTTGTCTTCTCTGCTTATTATCCGTGTTTGTATCTCATGCGTCATGATTGGCTTGATGCAAGTCGAGCTATGATTATGGTGCCCAAAAGGAATATATTATTACACTATGGGATATAACTACCAGTGGTATATCCACATCATGTGGCTTTAGGTATGTAGATATTTGCACTTATCAGTTGTTTTCATACCTCAGGTGACCTTCTGAGTTGAGGTTTCTTGAATTTTATGTGCCAAGATATTTGAATTAAATTACTTCTAATTGAAAATTAAATTTTTATCGAATTCAATTTTTTTCTACTCACATCTTAAATAGAAATTATCAAAGGATTATCTAATTCCTCTCTTTAAATGTTTATCATGAAATTTGTCTCCTTACTAATGTATTGCTGTTGGCCTTAAGATTGAATACAGATTTGACGATATTTTATGATATTTGTTGCTTATGAGTACCTCTAAATCATCATCTACTGGAGAATTGAAAAGGGCTTTAGTTAGGTCAGTGGCACTAAAGAGATTATTATATAATTCTTGCAGTCAAGCAACCACGTGTTTCCAATGCCCAATCTTGGTATGGGCGGTCGCCTAAAAAGATTGTTCCGTAGGCTAATTCGTTTTAAAAGAAAACTATAGTTATACTCTCGTTTATTGAGAAAAGTTCACTGCAAAAGTACATCGATGGAGTGAATTACGCCCTCAGTGGAGGAACGAATATGACCCACGCGTCTAAAATGTCAAATAAGTTTGCCGCCGTCTAACAAGCGACGACTTATTCAATCTGTTTGTGAATGTGTTAGGGAGATTACAGTACAATCCAGTATCATTATGTAAAGACCCGAAAAATGATTTCAGCGGTGAATAAACTTAATATTTCCAATGTTCCTGGGGATCGGGATGTAGCGGTGGCTAGCGTACTGCCTTTCCACCCATAGGGCCCAGGTTTTACTCACGGAGCTGGCAGATAAATTTCATTGGCATCTCGATTCCTACTTTAAGTGCCTTATGACGAGCACCTAAAGTGAGTACGCCGTCCGTCGGATCGGACGTTGAACTGTAGACCCTTTAACGCCTTTCGATAAGAGTAAGCTAATGCCTGCGCTGTGTTTCTCTCCGCCGTTCCTCCTTTCCCATTCACCTTAATGGCGTAAATTACCTCAGCTGTCATATTCCCTAAATGTACTAATACTCCAATGTCCCTCCTGAAGTTCTAGGCGGCTGTCTAATAGGTATCGTTCAACCGGTTGTCATCGTATGGCGTCCTACTGAACAATTTACGGTTGGGCGAGGATCGTGATCGCATTCCCTCCTTTTAAAGAGCAGTGGCTGTCATAAGACGTCCGCACACTGTTTCTAGGAATTTGGGCTGATTCTGACGCACTTGACTCGGGGCATCAACTCTAGGCTATCGTTCTTGATCGACCCGACCTGACTCCTTCAAAATAAAGGCGAGGGCAATGCCTCGATGCACTCCAGGAGGGATATCACTTCACTGACAGACTCACTGCCTCTCCCTAGTGGAAATGCTTCCGCGATGTCAAATGCTGAGAATAAGCAGCCCTTTGCGTTCATTGCCGCAACATCCCTGCCCCTTATTTTCCTTCCTCGTCAAAGTTCCTTCTCGGATGATAAAAGCATATTTATGCTTATGGAGTAGGAGGAGAAAACTGCTACTTTCCGCCTGACAGGCGGTTGGACATTGCGCACCTTGAAAAACAAGATCTTATCTTATTGTAAATTTTTTAGCCGTAATGACAAATGATGATATGAACGCCACAGAGAAATAAGAGGTCTTAAAGAGGAAAGTGAAAGAGTTTACAACCACTTTCAAACAGTAGGCTTGACAGTTCTAAAAGAATGAAATTAAAAAAGCACAATATAGTATTCAAGCAGAAACTATTGTATAAATACTGGATGCGATGTGCTACCAGCCTCAGATGTGTCTTCCGCTGACCATCTCTCACGTTGAGCACTTTGATGCCGGTCTGAATCACTATCCAGGTTCAAAATAAATGGTATTGAATTTTCTGAACCTGTAGCTCTGAGAATTCACTAATTCACTCTAATATTGCAACCATTCATTGTGATGATGATCCATGTTTTCCTTGGCATAATGTCTATGAAAATGTTCAAACCTAGAAGGATTTAGAAACAGTTACTTTAGACACCACTGACTGAGAATGACATTTCTGCTGCATTAACAATTCACGATCTTTCCTGGGGAAAGCACAAACGAGAAATATGCGGTCGTGCTACTAAAAAATTGGGATTTGTAAAAGGAGTGCTGGGTAAACGTGACAAAAAAGTGAAGGAACGATTGTAATTAAATTTAAAATACTTCACCTTTCCACATAAACCAATTTTATTACTTTTTTTAATTTCCTAGGTTTCGTTATGGTATAACATCATCAGGTAAAAATACAAGTCAAACACAGTATATATAGTTCAGGACGGAGTGGAAGAGGAGGGAGGGAGGAAAGCAAGGATTGGTTGAGGTAGGAAGAGGAGGAGGAGGAATGGTAACATTGAAAAATTAGCAGGCTGGGAGAGGGAATTAATAAATTGTTGAAAATATAAAATAACAGAAATATACATTGTTGAAAAATACATTGTTGAGAGAGAAAAAAAAATTATACAAATATTGTTGGAGAGAAAAAAATATATATAGATAACATTTTCTTGGCGTCAATTAGTTGGCAGAGGAGTAGGGGAATGGGTATTGCGAACGGCACTGGGTAATTAGGTGATTCAGTAGCAGGCTGGGAGGAGTTAATGCATTGTTGAAAAGGCTTAGCTTGGTGTCAGTTTGATTGGCAGATGGGCGAGGAAAATACGATAACGGGGAACGCGAAGGGTAAAGAAATTCGTTGGTCAAAACCTCTCCTCCGTACATCATGTGCTGAAGTATTTCTAATTGCTCCAGCACATCGAGGCAGTGGCCTTTCTTCTCAAAGTGCAGGATTTCGGGGATGAAATCGCTGCTGTGACCACAGTCTCTCAGATGTTTGGCGAAGAGTGACGTGGAGATGTTTTTTCTAAAGCATGCTCGGTGCTCCTTTATTCTCGTCTCAAATCTCCTTCCCGTCTGGCCTATGTAAATCCGGTTACAGTCTTTGCAGAGGAGTTTGTACGCCCCACTCTTGTGTATGGGTTTAACTTGGTCCTTCGTGTGGCATAACAGGTTGATTAATTTAGATTTATTGTAGAAGGCCGGTCTCACCTTTTCTTTTGGGAGGATTCTTTGTACTTTTAATGACAAGTGGCCAAACAAAGGAAATCTCCGCCACTGTGGCTGGTTTTCTGCAGATGTGGGAGAACTATACAAGGCTAGCTTAGCCAAACGGGATACTTTCTTGTTGTAAAGTTTATCAATTAACCCTTCTCTAAACCCATTGTTCTTCGCAATCTGTTTTATAATGCTGAGTTCTTTCAGTGTTTTCTTTAGACATGGGGAGATAGAACATGCTCTGTGCACAATGGCGTGGAAAGCTGATCATTTTTGAGAGAAGCAGTGCATAGAACTATGGTGAATGACTTCGTCTGTATAGCACTTCTTCCTGAAAATTAAAATTAAAAACAATAGGGTTGATTTTTCCATTTTCAGGAAGAAGTGTTATACAGACGAGGTCATTCACCATAGTTCTAGGCACTGCTTCTCTCAAAAATTAGATGTAGATGTATAAAAGCACTAAGAAAAAGGAAAGCGCCTGAATTAGAACTCAACGTTGAATTTTGTATGCAATTCTGGAAAGGATTGAAGAAATCATTCTCAGATACGGTATCGTTATCGCTTCGTATGGTATTTCAGGCATTCAAGGATGGTTATCTAACTCGCAACAGATACACACCTGTTACTCCTTCATAAGAAATGGTAGAGATTCTTAGGTGATAAAAAATTAGAGACGGCTTTTCATCACGGATGTTGGCCATAAAATTATAGCTAAATCTCCATCTATGAAAATGTCATTTTTGATTTAATCCTTTGTGACTTATTATTATTATTAGGTAATCTACCAATTAAGGTAGGTTTTTGGATGGACACAGCTACTAAATAAATATTTTATGACTCCTAGCAAAACACAATATCCAGCATCCTACTCGATATCAGGTCCCTCTTCAGCTCTGGGTACTTTCTTCCTCCCTTCATCCCGTCCAACATCCCTATCCTGTTCCTTCCCTTTCCTCGCTTGCCTAACATTCTCCCCGCAACCACAGTCTTCAATATCCCACTGCCGGTCAATACGCACTTCATCCACTCTTCCTGCCTCCATAGGATTTCTCCCAACAAACCCCTCTCTTTGCCCACCATACCAAGTACTTCCTCATTTGTTTTCTTCTCTGTCCATTTCACCTTCTCCATTCTTCTCCACACCCACATTTCAAAAGCCTCCAATCTACGTCTATCCTTCTGCTTCAATGACCACGTTTCCGCGCCGTACATAGCTACGCTCCATATCAAAGTTTTTACGAGTCTTTTCTTAACATCCTTACTCAAAGTCCCCGTCATCAACTCCCTCCTCCTTGTGAAAGCCTCTTTGCCTAGCGCAATTCTTCTCCTTACGTCCCTACTACTTTGACCGTGTTGGTCCAAAACACTACCGAGATACGTAAACTGCTCTACCTGCTCTAGTTTTTGCCCTCCTATTTTAATGTTAAGCTTGGCCTTTTTCTTTCTAGAAAATCGCATAACCTTTTTTTTTTATTAATATTGATTCTCATCCCTTACCCGTCGCACTGAATTTCCAATTCACTAAGCAATGCTTGCAGCCCCTCGGCTGACTGACAAACTAAAGCTTGGTCATCAGCAAACCTAACTGATTTTACGATTTTCCCGCCCACTTTCATTCCTACCTCCAGTTCTTCCCATGCCTCTTTAATCATTTCCTCTGCATACAGGTTGAACAGCAACGGTGATAATGGGCAACCCTGCCTTACACCTCTTCCTAACACTGCCCAACCGGACCCACTCGCACCTGAGCAGTCTGAGACATGTACAGGTTGCGGATTAGCCTGCTTTCCCTCCAATCTATTCCTATTTTCTGCAATATAAACATTAGTTTTTCCCAATTCACTCTGTCAAACGCTTTTTCGAAATCTACGAAACAGGCAAATACCTCCTGGTTGTGTTCTATATTCCTCTCGATTTATAATCTCATTACTGCAATGGCATCACGCGTGCCTCTCCCCTTCCTAAACCAAAACTGATCATCCCCTAAGTAATCATTTGCCCTACTCTACTATATATCCTTTTGTTTATGATCTTGAGAACAACTTTAGCTGCGTGGGATATCAAAGATATTTTATTCCATACGGTCGATTTTCAATTCTATTTCCCTTCTGCATCATTTCCTATCTTTGAGGAACGACTGGAATTTCACCGCCAGCCATTGTTTTCTTTAATCATAATAAATCCTTTGATCGAATCAAGCACCCATATTTATGTGAATCAAACAACGCTATATGTGACTAGAGTGACGCATTCACTTGCGGCCCCTGTCCCATTCACCAAGGGGATAGGGGAAAGCTATCTCCTCTCTGGGCAGCTTATTCTTTTGACTAGAAAATTTTTTTCTTCAATTCCTAATGGCCTCCTTGGATCGCGTTCTACTTCCTGGAGACGCGGACCAAACACTGGTAATCAGTCCATGCCGATGGCGTAAACATTTCTATGGAAAAAAGGGAGACTGCTAAAGTAACATCGTGTCACGATCCTCGACTTGATCCTTGACTTCTTGTTATTTGGTGCTATTTTAAATTCCGTAAAAGGTTGTGGATTCGGGGTAGGTATAAGGGTGGACACAACTGACAAACCATTAGGTTCCGCTGGACCAACACTGGTAAAATTTCTCGTTTTGTGGCTTGCCACAAACGAAACCACTGGGGCACATCATATCACATAACAACGATGCAGCTCAATAGAAAATTCAATCAAAATTTGGCGACCGAAAGGCGCACCTTTTTCCTTTAAGGGTTGGGTTCTGGTAATCAACAGGTTTATCACTCTCCTATGGCTGATAAGTTGTGGAGCGTATTCCAGAGCCACTTAACACCTCCATCATCAGTTGTAGACGACAGAATATAATACGTTAAATACAATACACACAATAAATATAACTTTCCCAGCAAGTGAAGGTTGTCTCGGACTGATTAATATCAAGTACAAAATACTTTTCGTAAGGACAGTTTTTCTTCAATAGCTACTTCAAGATCCAGATGATGAGCTGTGGCGCCTCCTGGCAGCCGAACGTTTCAAACGCTATAGGGATATGGGAAAAGGAATGTTGCACGAGTTGCAAGAGTACTGCAGGGGTCTTCAAATTAGCGACTTTAAAAACATTGATATCCAGGCATCCCACTGGCTTTTAACTTCAGTTCATCTCCGTAAATAATTGCCTCCACGGCCGACAATTCTCTACTTGGTGGTCCACACCAACGCCTGCCAGCGACAATGAAAATAGATCATAACGACAGGAAATTAATTCATCCTATGCAGTGATTAAGCAGAAGTGAGATGTGGTGAAATGAGGAACGAGGTCCAAGAAAATATGAGGTGGCGTATGAATCAAAGGAGAAAGGATGCTGCGATTTGCTGAAGACAAAGGTCTACATGTAGAAAAGAAAGAAACCCTTACAAGGAACCTAGTCAATATACAGAAGGGGATGAAAAATTAAATCCATAAGATTAAAAGGATAAAACCTATGATCATGGTCTGCAGTCTAAGTATAGTGGAACCGTCGTCGTTATATTAAGGGAGAAGGAATGGCAGTACATAACTCTTAGCTTAAATTATTGACAACGTGTATGACAATGGGCTAGACTGACAGCATAGCTACGCGGTGGAAGTCCGAGGAGGCCAAGTCTTGTGAGGTCACAAACTCAAAAAGGGCACGGTTAGGATCGGCAGTATCGATGCTCAGACATTCCCCGAGCATCGATGCTGCCGCGCTTATGTTTTCCTTCCATCCCTTCTAGGGTTCAAAAGGTGCGTCGAGTCATCGTTCGATATCGTAGTAGGGTGTTGCCAGAGAGTTAGAGAAGGGAGTGAGTGGACTCGCCCCCGCGTCCCTGCCCCTGTGTCCCCCTGCTACTACAGATAACCTTCAAATAAGCTTGGGACAAGTTGTAGAGCCGAGCAATTAAGACAGCAGGATCACCAGGGATGGTAGAAAGTACACAAAGTAAAGATAATTTGGGTATATTACAGAGTTGGGTTTGGTACATTATATCCTGTATTGTGAATAGGAATGTTAATAGGGTTTTCTGTGAGGAGAAGCAACTAATGACAAGCAGTACTGCAGCAGACATAAGGAAGAGATTAGTTATCAGTAATATACATATAATTCTCCTTTGTAAGCATTAGAGATTCGGATATAGGAGCAGCAAACAAAGAAAGATCGGAGGCGAAAGGTATGTGCTGCTTTTGACGAATCCTAAAAATAAAATGGATGGAGTAATAAGTACAGAAGTTTATTCTTCGAACACTGAGTGAAGAGAGAATCCTATATATGAGCTAATGAAAGACAAAGAGAAGAGGGAAATTGATCGGACGTAACCGGATTTATGATTGTTTTTTTTAAGATCATAATTAAGGTTTTCATTTATGGAATATTCCAGAGTGGTGGAAATATCACATGAAAGATATATGTGGCAAAGAAATAATCCCAGAGAACACAGTAAGGTTATGTAATGTAGATAGAAATACCTTATGTCCAGATACGCTTAATTGAGAAATAGAAAGGGTATCAAAGAAATTGAAATGAAATAAGGCCGTGGAGATTGATAAAATTCCTGAGGAACTACTCAAGAGCTCGGAAAATGTAGGAGGAAGACTTATTAGAACAAAATCGAAGCATATATGATGGGGGAATTCGGTCAGATGATTTCATTAAATCAAAGCTAATTCAAATCCAAAAGAATCGATAGAAAACTATGTGTGAGAAATATTGCAGGATACGAGTACGTTTGATTTCTCTAGAAGCTAAAGTGGAACTTAACCCTTCACTCCATCCTTATAATGATCTCAATGATTGCATTGGCAATGCTCACTTTGGGTTCAGAAAGGTTAGTGCTAGGCGTCATGTCATGGCAGTAATGGGATCAATAATTTTGAGGAACATAGATCACCATTAGGTTGCATTTATGAAAAAAATTGCACTTTTCCACAGATTTATTGTAAC
This sequence comes from Hetaerina americana, assembly GCF_022747635.1. Taxonomy (NCBI): domain Eukaryota; kingdom Metazoa; phylum Arthropoda; class Insecta; order Odonata; family Calopterygidae; genus Hetaerina; species Hetaerina americana. The sequence continues at coordinate 35,460,084 of NW_027286070.1, forward strand.
GTACGTGCAACGCGTTTCAGTTCATCGAACCTTCTTCAGGCCCTGTACCTGAAGATCGTTCGATGAACTGAAACGCGTCGCACGTCACAATAAATCTGTGAAAAAGTGCAATTTTGTTTTTTATACTGACGAAATTCCATTACATCTCACCTGAATCTGTTGAATATAGGTTGTATTTGTTTGTTTCGTAAATTTCGTGAAGGCATTCGATAGATAAATAGGGTAAAATCACTTAACATGTTAGAAAGATTTCTTTTAGATTTGAGACATCCGTAAGCTGTACTTGACTCAGACTACTCAGGCTTGTATGACGGATGGAGAGTTGGGATGGGTAGTGTTAGGAAGAGGAGTAAGTCAAGGGTGTTCATTATCACTCGTTATTTTAACACATATGTAGAAGAAGAGATAAAAGAGGCATGGGAAGAACTGCGGATGAAATCGAATGGAATGAAAGTCGGTGGACAATTAATAATATCAGTTAGTTTTACAGTTGATCAAGCTTTAGCTTGATAGCCAGCCAAGGGGTTTCAAGAATTGTTGAGTGCATTGGAAAGTCAGTGCGTTAGGTATGGAATGTTTTAATGTAAAAAACAAAGGCAGTATTGTATTCGAGAGCGAGGAAAGCTATGTTAAATATCAAAAGAGGAGTACAAATATAATAGTAGGTGGGTCATTTTTCTTATCTTGGAAATATTTTTCATCAAATGATCAAAGTCGTGGGGACATACGAGGTGTGTCCGATAGCTATACGACCTGCGTTCATACCCCCGTGCCAGAGCGCTTGTGCTGCCTCTGCGGGGCATGAGCGTAACCAGTAGTCCCTCACGACGTGGGTTTTCCGTTCGTCGCATTTGTTTACTGTTGGAAATGGCAGAAGGAACAGATCAACGAATTTGCATCAAGATTTGCTGCAATCTCGGCAAGAGTTGTTGGGGACAAAAGTATGGGCATCACACAGATAAAGGAGTGGTATAGGTGGTTTAAAAATGACCGCAAATCTGTTGACAGTTACCCTCGTTCTGGCCGACCTTCGCTGACAAAAACACCGGAAAACATCGAGCGATATGGAAAGTGATCGTCGATTGATTGTTCGTGAACGAGAAAATGATCTCGAAATATGGAAAAGTACTGTTTGGGAAATGTTAAAAAAGGATGTGGGAATGATTTGCCTGTTTGCGAAATTCATTCCGAAATTGCTCACGACCGAGCAGAAAGACCTTCGCTCTGAAATCGCCCAGGACAACTTGGAAATAGTCACTTGTGATGAAAATGTCCTAAAGAAGTTTATTACTGGTGATGGATGAAATGATGGATGAATCATGGATTTGTGGTTACGATCATGAAACTAAACAACAATCTTCACAGTGGAAGCGTCTAGACGAGCGACAGCCGAAAAAGGTGCGTCATAGTCGTAGCCATGTCAAGGAAAATTCGACGGAAGAACTTATGAGCATACCGGAAGAAAGTTCCAGGACTGTTTCAAAAAGTGGGAACAGCATCGGGATAAGTGAATACGTTGGGTAGGAGACTCCTTTGAAGGAAACCCTGATCAATAATTTGTGAATGAAGTATTTGTAATAAATAAAGTTCGGGGACTTGTTGAAAAGAACTCTTCATAATCTGTAATATTTGTTATTTATTTTTCATATTTTTGTGTGTAATTCCACGCAGAAATATCTAGTTGATTACCATTGAAGGAAATTGGTCAAGAGTCAATTGGCTGATAAATATTTTATCGGGCTGATAATTGACTTTATGAATACTTTACATCATCGAAATAAAAATTTAATGTTACCGTATGTGTGAACCTGCTTTCATCTAGGAATCACCGTAAGCATTTCTAGAGGAATTTATCACTGCTTAAATGTAAAAGCTAAATCCAGATTATTTATAATTCAGTTTTACCATTTAGTTGGTCAAACGTAACTTTTTAAGGTGGCCGCGATAGTTTTCTTAAAATCTTTAATTTTGAATAGGAAACATTCATAATAAAAATTTTGTTGAATGTCTTAAACCTGGAGCGTACTTAATTCGGCGGAAAACAATTTATTTAGCGAGATATATTTCTCCTACGCTGCGATTTCCCCTGTATCTTTTGTATTTCGAAGATGTATATATATATATATATATATATATATATATATATATATATATATATATATATATATATATATAAATTTGTGCTTTATTTTATTTTCGGCAATAATATAAAAATAGTACTTCATCTCTCGAGAGGGAGGCCTTTAGCACCATAGCTAATTGGGTCTTTAATATTTATACCCATATACTGTCAAATACATTCTACTTCCTAAGGAGTGACTTTTGGCCATTAAACTTTATCAAGAGATTAATTATGTTAACCATGGATTACGAGTAGTCGAGGGACTGGAGGATACATTTCGACGGCCATGCTTTGAAATGCATATTATTCTCTTTGTGTCACCTCGGTCAGCTTGGTCTCTAAGGAATAACTGGAGGTTAAGTACGATGTTGACTGATGCCTATTCTCAATGATCTGCACGTCCTAGAGGCTTGGCGGGTTGGGGCGTTCGTCTACTGACCAAAGTGCTTGGATTGAAATACTGATTGACTGTGAGCACCTTCAGCTCCATCCGAGTGGTGATTTTTCGGGTACCAGATCTTCCTGTGATACAGCAGATGACACATGCGCGGGAACTCCTTCCTCAACCTGACGTGGATTTCACAAGGATTGAGGGCCAGCACGAGTTCATGTTCGACCTAATAACCGTAGTTTGATTACAATAGTGAAGTGCGAAGACATATTGGCGATTTGCGGTCATGGAAATCTATAGAATTATATATTTATTCCAATAATTTTTATTGTTTGTGGGTTAAACTTCATTTTTCGCTGTTTTAATTTTATTTATCCTTCAATAGTTTTTAATTTTACGCTACTATTGAAATTTTGATCTCAAAGCAAAAACCTAGAGGAGTGTTTAGTCATGTCAATATTATTTTGCAAAGGAGCTAAACAACAAGTCGTGCGTATGAAAATTAACCTTTCGTGCAGTTTTTAGCAGACGTAAGCGCAGTTTTCTTCAAATCAATGTTTGAGGTACTTTTTAAATGCTGTTGATGTAATTAAATTTGGAAACATTTATCCTCTTATTAATCGGCATTAAACTAATAATAAAATCACGGATTATAGTAATTCAAGATAGGCACTCATGGGAATAACAAATAATTGACTCTTATCGAAAGAGACCATTAAAACTAAACTCTGTTTCTAAGATGATTACCAGTCAAATAAAATCGCTTCAGATGTGGGAATTTATGACTTTAAACTGTAATATTTAACGAGGATGTTTTAAAGGTTAGATTTCTTTGAGACATGTGAAATACACATCAGAGCACGAGTATGAGTATATTTCCTCATGCCGCCAGCAGTATTCCAGAAAGTCCTGATGCCCAGAAATTCACATTGATTTTTGATTTAGTTTGGATGGTCAGAGACTCCTTTCGAATATGAACCAAAGACCTTTTAGTCAGTATACGAAGGGTTCATCCCCTGGATTAACACTTTTCGGATGGCGTTGGAGAAAACATGGATTTTTGGACATGGTTGAGAGACGAGTTTTACGGAGGACAGGCGAGACGGGCCACTGTGGCAGCGGCGTCCATTTTCAGATTTGTCTCCGTGATTGACATTTTGTGTTTCGTCCCCTCTCTGCCTTTCTCACTCGACACCTTCGCTTTCCTTAATTCTCCCCACCCCCAAACCCACCAAGCCCCGTTCCCTTATCTCCCTTTCATTAACTCCCCTCCGTTTTCATATTCACTAGCATCCCTTTCACTTCATCCCCTCCCAATCACACCTCGCCGAGTCCTTCCCGGCCACCTCTCTTTTTATTTCCGAACCGACACATTAAAAAAAAATAATAAACCCGGACCCTTCCCGCCGCAATGCATTCACCAATCTCTGCACTCCTCCCCACCCCACTTTGGGATACATGCCGGCCACAGATACAAGCCGGGGTGCGGCTTTGGCCGCCGAGACGGGGAGGGGGGGTGTGTGGAGTGGGTGGGGTTGGGGTGTGGAGCAGGCCCCTCGGAGGATGTCGGGGTAAGGGAGTCGGGGGAGACTGAAATGTCGGGTATGGGCTTGACTCACAGAGGAACGGGGGTGCTGAGAGAAAGGTGTATAGTACGGGCGGACGGGGGGGGAGGGGGAGGCACGGCGAGGGAGGTTCCGTTAGCCCTTCCGTAGGCATGGAAACCTGCAATCCATTAAGATGGAGTACAGCGCCATAGGCGGGAAGCGGTCGAAGTTGCGGCGGTGTGATTAAGCGCCATCTCGTCGTACTGGGAGTTATCAATCTTGGCCGATAGAGGAGGCTCACCACTCCCGTCCTCCCACCTCCCACGCACCCCCCCCCCCCCAATCCTCTCTCCCCTCCCGGTCTCCCTCTTCCCATTCCGCCTCGCGCACCCCGCCTATCCTCCTCACTCCTTACACCCCTTCCTCCCGCCATATTTCGCCACTCCCCCTCCTCCTCTCCCAGCCTCGTCCGCCCCCTCAGCCGATGCTCCCGCCTCAAACCTTCCTTCCCTCAGCTTTTCACAGCCATCCATCACCAACCTTGTTTTCAGCGTCCTATCGCACTCTCTTTCCCTCTTTCACTCCCTCAATGCGGAATTAATTACTTCTGGCAAAAGACATATGGAACTTAAGGGGATGTTGGCAATCTCTTCTTCGTCGTCTCTCCATCTTAATTTGGGGGGGGGGTGAGAGTTGGGAGGGGGGGTGATTGAAATGTGGCGTGATTGCCATGTCGAGGAACCTCTGGGCTTTAATTTTCCGAGTGATATTTTTGCATAAAATATTTGGAAATCTTTCATTCGTACCGAAGAGAAGCACAGCCATTTTATAAGGTAACAGTAGTTGCATAAGTTTTCAGCAAAATTCTCACGGAAATTTCAACTCAGAATTTAATTTGTAAGCGGTATGTATTTAATGAAAGCAGGGGCTAAAACGTCACCCTATGGTCTATGACTATCGTTCTTAAAACATTTCGTTTTAGATTAAAATGCTGCGTCTGATATATCCAGTGCATCACAGAAACGAATTCAAGCACATACTTTTATTTAGATGATGATTGGGTACGTTGTTATAAATAAGATTTTTAAAATGTATTTTTGACTATGGGAGCACATAAAAGCAAAAATTAGGTGGAGAATTCGAATTTTTTGGAATTATCTTTCAAGGCTTGATTTGTGTGGGGTGAATTCTCATCAACTGAAACGTTATCTCTTAATGTCTAAAATCAACCACCCAGTGTTAAAGGGGGAACGCACGACTGCTGAAAGTGTTTAATGAGATCAGGTTAATGTGTCAAATTCCAGGATTCAGTTCATTTGATCTCGTACTGTTTTCATCTGACATTTTAGTATTTTAGTGTTTCAGTACAAGATGATAAATTAAAAATAGCTTTCCAGTGCTCTCTATGGAACAGGTTATAAGTCGAGACGGTATATTTTGTGGGAATCCCAACCTCGTTGGATATTTCCGTCATAAAATTCATTGGTACATGATAACAATTGCAACATTAATGTGTTCTAATTTATCCTTTAGCAATATATTTCATGTTAAACTATATCTAGAAGAGTTTCTGTTTAAATTTTGATCATAAGCAGGCATGCTTTCACGGCAACGTATTGCACTGCTTTTATAACAACATATTCAGACGATTCTATCTAATTTATGTGATCAATCTAATTTCTCCAAACCAGTCACCTTATAATATAGTATGTTTGAGAACATATATAAACCTACATCTTAGTACACATTGCATAATAAGCGTGTTCTTGTTTTTTCTAAGTATTTTTTACACATCCAGTTTGAATTGATGGCTGCTTAGATTTAAGAATGGTAGATGTAATTAAAACACAAGGTCTCTTTTTCCCCTACTTACGCATTCACTTTTTCCAATTCTTTGGTGCACGAGATTCGTATCCACCCTTTTTCTCCTTATGCGGAATGTACAATAGTTCCAAAGATATTTATGTGTTTTGCCTGTGATTAAAGTATCAAGCATTTACTTATACCTTGTTAAGCCCTTTTGTCGTTTTCTTTCCTCCGAGACCTTTGTTTTTGACGGAAATTTCGTGCTCGGTTGCAGAGCATGGCCGTGGCGTCGGCCAAGTGAGTATTATAATTTCAGTTGCTTTCATCGTCACCTTTACTCTGGCGGTTTGGTGATATTTTAGCGTTTGAAAGGATATGGCTATAATAAAAAAAATCTGTAGCATATTATTTTTACGCAACCGCTCATATTCCAGGGTGAAAAATTTAGCGTCCTTCTCATTTTTTTCTCCCATTTGGCATTCTAATGGAAATTTGGGAATATATATGGGAAATATTTAGCAGAAACTTAATGCATTATATATTAGAAAATAATCAATGTGCATTGATTTCATGCTTAGAAACATACAATTTACTCTTCTTAAATTATATGTATATATATATATATATATATATATATAAATATATATATAATTGAATACATGTGTGTATGTATGTGTGTATGCGTGTGTGTATATATATATATATATATATATATATATATATATATATATATATATATATATATATATATATATATATATATACATACACACACACACACATACGTTTCTACTTCTAATTCACAAGTTATTGTCCTAGCTTTGTCACGCTGGAGGTAATGCTCGTAGACCAAAAAGTAAGATAATTTTATTCGTAATCTGCCTTGGATAAGTGTATTCCTTTTCTGTCAATGAAAGACTATCAGAGCGAAACGTCAATCATTCGAGAAACTACGACACTTCTCAACAAAAATTTTAAAACACATCATTCGCTTGTTTCTTTTATTGAAATTAAACTGAAAATATGACGTAAGTTTAGGTCTCCAGTATTTTTCGCTTGGTTAGTAAGAAAGTAATTTTTTATACAGCCTTACACCTTTTATTGGTGTATTTGTTATCAAAATACACCAATAAAAGATATTTTGACTTATTCATTACCGATGGAAAATGTAATTAATTCTATCGCACAATGCATGAATTCATTTCCTGATACTTTATTTATGAATCCAAATGGCCTGTTTTCATGCATAGTAAAGGTTTTAATTGATGATGGTATCATCTCAAATGAAATTAAATTTACCTGGAAAAATACACCGTAATCAAGTTTATCAATAAAATATTTTTAAGGTAAAAATCATATGTACTTCTTTTTCCATGATGTGCTTTTTGAAAGCACGAGTTATTTATAAGCGGGCAATGGAATCGTGTCGCTTGCATGTGCGAGGTAATGAAATAATCCACTCCTTTCTCATTTTGAACCTTTCTCTATTTATTTCACATCCCCACCTATCGCTTTACTCTATATTTGCCAGGTGTGTTTTCTCTCGTCGCATTTACCCATAGCTTTTATTTTGTTTAAAAACGGGAAATTATTATTTTGACGGGGGGGTGGGGTCCGAGTGTCATCAAATGAAGCCGTTCACCTGTTTGTTCAGGCAATCCTCTTTTTGCCCATCCAACCGACGCTTCATCCCACTCCTGCCGGATTACTCCTACTCCTCCCCAAACACCCTTCAAACCCGCCCAAACCTAAAATCTCCCACCCCACTTTCAACCACCTTGAAAGCCCCCCCCTCCATCTCCCTCCGAACTCCAGCCCATCCCCACAATTCCCGGTCCCGCAGTCCAGTCCCCCGTTTCATTTACCTGGGCGGCAGCTCCCCGTTCCACCACGCCGTAACCGCCAGGCCGCGAATCCCTTCTCTTCCTTCCCTTGGCGGGCAAAGGCTATAGTCCCCCATCCCTTCTCCCGTGCCCTCTCCTTTCAACACTTGTGGTCGTCTGCTCTGATGAGGTGGCCGACGTCAAGTGCTCCACTAGTAGGTACCAACTGCAAGGACCTCCTATGGTGGCTTCACGTGCCCTTCCTCTCCTCCTCGACTACCTCTTCCGTTCCTCACCCACCCCCACAAATAAACTCATCTCGCCCGGCAACCTCCCACACTCCCACTACAATGCCATGAATACGAAATGCTTGGCGCGGAGGACCCGCGGAATGAACGTTGCGCTGAATGGCTGTGCAATACATCCTTCCCCAACGCCCCTCCTAACCCACATCTCCTGTACGGCAGGTTGAAGTCGTTTCGAGGTAGGAGAGGCAGTTTATTGTATTGGGTCACAGGTAGCTTATGATTTTTTTCGTGTACGAACGAAACAAATATATCAAATAAACCTCATCCCTAGGGTTTGTGATATTCGGAGATACTGACGAAGGGCGATTATTGCCCGCAGGCCGACATTTAAAATCGGTGGAAACATAGAGAGAATTGAGCATTTTAAGAGACTGTACTTCTCAGATCGGATTAATTTGTCTCGAAATTGTAGAATTAATAGTGAGAAAATAGTCTTTTTGTGATAACATTGATCTGTTGTGAATACCTCCGGTAAAATAATGGAAGCTGTACCGCTCTCAACCTGATAATTGAATACTGAGCATTTTTAAATCACAAAAGTGATTTCCCTCTTTTCAGTGTGAATAGCTGTATCTAATATAAGGGGTAAACACAAATGATTTTCTATTAAGATATGAATACATTTCACGTTTGCTTACGAGTGCAATTGATTTCACTGCATATTTTATAAAAAATTATAAAAATATTTTATTAACCATGGAGGAATCCCTTATAAAATCTCACGTTTGAAAAATAATGAAAGAGGTTGCTTAAGTTGGTATTTTCGATGACCAACTTAGGGACAATCTGAAGAAGCTTACCAGCTTTTATCAAAAACCGTAAGCACACTAATTAACCCGAAGGTCGGTTTGGTAGGTGATGGTAGAGATCACCCAGTACTAAGCCCGACTGCGTGTGAAATTCACACATCTGGGTAGCAGGGCCAGTTCCTTTCCCATGTGCCAGTTATGGTTTTCCAGGAAGATCTAGTTCCTGAAAAATAACATAGCTTGGGTGGAGCTGAGGGTGCTCAGAGATGCTTGCTTGGGAATGGAACTCGGACCCTCCGGTCAGTAGCCCAACGCTCTACCCCCTGGACTACCGCAATCCACAAGTTTTTACTATTATTTTTTAATTTTGGGTATGAAATTATTATTCTATTTCTGTTAATAATCATTTTCAAGTTAAATATTAAGTTCTTCATATGACTGCATTTAAATTCGGCATATATCTGCCTGTTTAAATATAGACATTATCTAAGGAGGCTCATTTGAATTTTATTTGAATTAGACCTTGACATGCCCTAAACGTTGAAAAGGACCTCCTTTAATGACCATGTTTATAAACATGAAAATTCCTTTTTTACAAAAAACATGATAAAAAATATGTATAGGATTTCAATTATGTTAAATTGTGGACATAAGGATATTTAATTTAGCTTATCTCACTCCATATCATTGCAAATATTAATAACTAATTGGCATATTGTATTTAATTTTCATTTGCTATTAAATCCCGCCACTGCATTATTTTATCGATTTCATTCTTTTATTTAGTGAAATATTTGAAGCCTATAATTTCCTCTTTTTGTGATAATTTCTCGATTGGTGCATTGCTGACAGAGATTAAGAAAATGTTGAGCAATAATGCTGAAAATAAAATGGAATGAATTATTTTACCGGGGATTGAAGGATAGCTCCAGGCGTTTACCATGGAGAAAAGAAATATTGTTCCAAAGAAAGGGCTTCCCATAGAAATAATAAAGTCCGGCACAAAACCCGCAGTAAATTTTAATAAGCGCTGGGAAGGGAACCGCATAGTGCACTCACGTTCCTGCTATGAGGCGAGTGAGTGAGAGTGGGGAGTGCATCACTCGAGTTTTCTGTATTCATCGTAAACTCGCGAACAACATACCCATCCACACGGTGCTGCATTAAGAGGTCACTCCTCTTTGTAGACCAGCGGAGCATTTTGTGGAGTGCACAAAAAATGTTCCAGGATTCCTTATAGGGTATGAGGTGGTGTTGGAGAAAGGATTGAGTAGTGGGACAAGGAACAGGGGAGAGCTAGGGATCGAGTTTTTACTCTCCCTCCTTCCTGCGGATCCAAATCGAAGGTCCGTCGTCGGCAACTAAGGGAAAATGGAATCATGTGTCCATCGAAGATGTCTCCACCATATTGCTGGACGAATGTGAAAGCTAGAGATAAGTTGGTGGAGGGGGTGGCAGAGAACAGAAGATGTGATACATAAGATGGAGAAAATGGAAGGTGAAGGATTGAGGGATATCGGAGAGTTGAGTGTATCGAAAGATGGACGAATGAATTGAAGATGACCAATAAGAGGTCAGCAGTCAGTGTATAGATATTTAATCATACTATATAAAAAGAAATATAACCTGGAATGGGGAAATTTTTGTTTAGGGTTGGAGATTCTCATGAGTGTTGGTCGTAATGAAAATGGGTGAAAAATATGATTGAACTCTATAGTGCATATGAAATTGAGACGGATATTATTTGCTTTTTAGCCAGCAAAAGAAAGAGGAAACATGCTCTAATCGGGTAAAAAGAATATCTGTAGTACTCTCTGGAATACAAAATTGATAGCCTTTTAACAATCGAGAAAAGAAATGCGAAGCTTAAACTCATTGGTTTGATCTCAAGGTAAGTATGAATGAAGCTTGACGCTAAAACCTCTCAATATCATTCATCAGCCGGACTGGAATATCTTTTGCAAATTTTAAGAGGTAAACGAGCAGAAAGAGAAAGAAGGCAGAAGTCGCAGCAGTCATTTGAGGGTAAATTCAGGGTGAATCAGACGGATAGGGCGGACTAGCGGTGGACGGAGAGCAAATAGGTGTTAAAAAGGACAACCAAAGAATTTCCTTGGGGGGGGGCAGGTGAAGGGGTCATTCAACGACATGGGGACGAAATGTATCTTCCAACCTCCTCAACCCCCCCATGAAGAAATTGACACCGTTTCACAATTTTCAGCGGGAGTAAAGAAAGGCTGCAAAGCGCAATGCGGGGGAGTTGAAGTCTAACAGGCGAAGGAACGACTGAATGCCTCGGGAGCCTAGGGGTAAATAGAAATGGGAAATGGAGAGTGAATGTGTGTGTATGGGAGAGAGAGAGAGTTTTCGAGCGGATAAGACGTGAGGAATGAAAGAGAGAAGGCGGATGTGGTGTAGGGTGGATGAGTGTGGTCTGAGAAGGGGCATCGAGGGAGGAAAACTGCGTGTGCGGGGGACTGCACGTGGCGGGAGGGGTTGGCGGTTCAGTACAGCAGGGTCATTTTTCATTTCCTTAAGGTTCAGTGGAAGATCAGGCGCATTCGGTATTCGCAGTGCGATTCCGTTCGCCCAGCGGCGGTGGCGGCGTGGAGGAAGGAGGCGCCAAGATGAGCGTGAGGGATGGCGAGCTGTCGCTTGGCTGCGAGAGAGAGGGAATAGGGTCGGTTCCCTCTCCGGCTGTCCAAACTGAAGGGAACTACGGAGAAGGCGGCTGGAGTGCGTGAGTGTATATGCGTTTGTGTGCGACGGGATGAGTGCGGGGTGAATAGGGAAACGAAAGAAATGTGTAAAGGAAAAGAGCAGGATAGAGGTTTTATAGGATGAGGAGAAGAAAGTGGCGGATCGTGGAGAGAGAAAGAATCAGGGGAGTGGGGCGCGCGGACAGGGGTCTTCGGGAGAGACGGAGATGAAGGGAGGAATAGGAACGAGGAAGTGGGCGAGGATAATCGCAAGTAAACGATTTTGGAGAAACAGGAGAGTGATAATAGAGTGAAGAAGGAGCAGTGTTTATGTCTTTGGAGATCGGTGGGAAGAATTTGGCAAAGAGAGAGGCAGAGGATGGAAGACGAAAAAAAAGGGTTTCCGAATGTGGGAATGTGGGTTGAAGAAAGGTAATGGAGGAGGGAGGATGTGTTGAATGGTTAAAGCTGGGATCGATAATTTTTGGCTTTTCGGATAAACTCGGCGGAGTAGAAAAAGACTAAGCTATAATGTAGACCTCGCCTGAGCTCTGTCTTAATTTCATTTATGGTACAAATTATGCCACTTGAGTTTTCATTATGGAGAAGGCATGGCTAAGCCTAACCTCTTCATAGGGTTTGAGCTTTGCGTGCATGCTTCGCGACGATTACTTGAGAAAAGCTGGAGAAATATATTGCGAGGTTGAGGAAGATTGAGAAGTTTGTTCTTTTACCGAGGGAGATACGTGATCAGAATAAGATCGGTCCTAAGAGTCAGCGGGGTAAGGCTTAAATTAAGAAATAAATCGAGCGTCTTAATATTTATGGATGCCTTTCCTGACCCCAAAACTCAAAATAGCTCCCCGTCTTTCCTCGGCCAATCGTACATCGAGAATAATATATGCCAGGCATGTTGATGGCCTTGTCAGAGAATACCTGCTTGATATTAGTCCTTCAGCACGACTACTAATGGGATGTTGCGGTGTGACGAATCACTTATGGTATCTATTTAGACTATTCTCTTCTAAAAATTTAGCAACAAGGATAAAAATCTATGTAGAGTTAGCCGGTAGGGACACTTATAATTTAAACTAATTCATAATTTTTTCAAAAGGAATGTTTTACTTACCACTAATAATAATTATATGTGTAATTTATAATTTCAAGGAAGTTCGGACGATTGGTATGCTAGATTAAATTATTATGCACGTATTTTTTAGTACTGCGCTCACAACTACCCAATACTTTCATCGGATTGCGTATGGTTGGCCTCTAGAGTGATATTAGCGGCCAACTGCGAAATAAGCGAGGATACACAACTAGCTGCTCCTAATTCCACTGCTTTGGCGATATCACTGAGAGGGTGTATGGGTCTTCCTTCACTTAATAATAATATATGAAATGATATAGAAGTATTTAAAAGTTATGGTAAACTAAAACCTCCATCAAATAGGCATATAAAATAAAAATGAGAGAGCAGTAACTCTGCAACGATTATTTAACGACGCAGTTACTTTAGCTGTTGTATGAAGTGATGTGTTTGAGAATCGGAAAGTAAAGGGGAGCAGGTATATCATTATCCCAATAAGAGGCAACTCAAAATTTATTCTTTTCGAATATTATTATGTAAATACTTGACAGAATTCGCGGGGAAATATTTGGAGGTAAACCAGTACCCTATTTATATCTGCGAGCGCCCCGGAGGGAATTGGAAATTATAATTTAATGTCACTTCAGACGTGCGAAAGAATATTTTGGTAATGAAACGGTCTAAATATACAAAATTTAGAAGAACCTACAGAATCATATTTACCTGACCCATATAAGGATCTATCTCATCTATAAATGGATGCTCAGGATGAGTGGAATACGTGTGATGAGCTATTTGAGATTCAGGAACACAAAGCTATCCTTAAGATAGTAACAAAGCCCACGAGTACCATTAAAGACAGGCGTATGCGCCTAAGACGGACTATGATGATGGCGAAATGATAGAGGGTTACAAAAGTTTCGTAAAGATGTTAAAAAATCTGAGGATATGAAAATTTAATGGTCCAAAGAGATTTGAACGGTATTTTTAAAGAAGTTCGAAATAGAACAACTCATTAAAAATACGCATTAGGGAAGCAGAGCGGAGGAGCAAGAAGGAAATGGAACTCTTTACGCAAAGTAGTAGTGATAGTGGAAAATAATCTGTTTTTAAATCCCACCAACTAAGATACACGAGGAAAATTCCAAGAAAGAGAAGATTTAAAGTTGATTACATTTTAATAATGCAGAGACCTCAGGAACCTCTACAAAAAATATACGCTGTTATCGATGGTGATCAAAACTTAGTGATGCTGAAGTAACGACTTATATTTAAAAAAATGAAGGAGAATGATTGAGAATAGATCCAAAGTAAAAATACTGACGGAAACTCAACATTAGTTGACCTTCTAAAGGACCTTGGATGAAAATTTGGAAAATCATATTGACCCTGTTTGTTGGAAACGTATTAGCATCGGAATAGTTGGAGGCATAAAAACAAATGATCATTATTAGTAAAGATACCAAGTAGAAACACTAGGTCACGAACGAAGTCATGAAAATAATTAAAGGGAAAATGAGTTAAAAGTACTCGAGAACTGAAAAATGACAATTTGGTAACAAAAGAACGATAAATGATTTTACCCTCATAAATGCGATGCATTGGCAGCAAAACTGTGAATACAAATGAAAAAATATTGATTAAAGATGAGGATAAAGTGTTGAAATTGAAAATAATAGTTTGAGCAACTCAACTATGAAAGAAAAAAGAAGGTGCTATGCCAAAATCGGAATTCGATATGGCATTTATGAGCCTGCGTATCAAAAAGGCCATCAAAATCGATTATGTTGCTTCCGAGCTTATCAAAAATGCTGGGGTAAAGGCATTAAACAAGCTATACAAAGGCATCTGTGACATCTACTCAACTGGAAAAATACCAAAAATTCCAGCTTGCAGAGGAACATAATTGTGCACATTTTGAAAACAGGAGGTTAGATAAACGTGAAAACTTATGAACCCCATACCTGACAGTACAAGCATAAAAGATGTTTCCGAAAATTATCTGCAGGAGATAGTTGAGACCACAAGCTGAAGAGATTCTTCGTATTGAGCACTTTAGGATAAGGAAAAGTAGGTGCATGTGAGAAAGGTTTTTCTTTTAGGCCATCTAGGGAAGGGAACGGGAAAGTGACAATAACTCCCTATCGCAGATGTTTCTTTGAAAAATATATACGCTAATGCAGACTAAGATAAAATTTTTCTTATCCTAATGGATATTGTAGCTATTAGGTAAATCGTTCAAAACCTGTATAAAAAGCAGCTAGCCATAATTAATATCGCCCTCATCCCCGAAGAAAAAAACGAGTAATGAAATGATTACGGTAATGGTGTACCCTTTTACTCTTTATCTTAAATTTCTACATATAGTATATACGTATATACATTTATATCCTACTTGTATAGTAGGGTATAAAATCAAATTAAATACTTCAGGGGGATCTAATAACTCATAATTGGCAGTAGGCATGTTGGTTTTATCAAAACATTTATACAGTTAACGTTATGAAGAAAACATATTTTTTCATTGGTTGGTTACTATCATACTATATAAAAATAAGCGCAGATACATTATAGCAATACGTTATCCTAAAAGTTTAAAAAATTCCGATCTATTTTGCAATGTTTTTCAATTCATTTTGAGATGAGAATCTTTATGTCTTTCACTTAACCAATAGGATTTGACGAATTGATTATATAGTTCGTATTCATGAAATTAGATTAGAATAATTATTCCTATTGGAATTTACAAGGCAAGTAATTGTCTTATATTTGATGATATACGTTTTTACACACATTAAACATAATACGCAAATAATTGTGTAAATACGGTAAGCAAGATCAACCTGAAGAATTATTTTAATAATATATTATCTTTGATGTAATCTTCATATGTGCAATTGTTGTTTTATGCAATATCTTCAGCATATATTCCAGGTAATCTTGCATCTATTAGTATAAGACATATGTACATATCATTTTGCAGTACTCTGAGATATATCTAGATAATTGAATATACTACTTTACTTTAGCAAAATATACTATTGTCCATTTACTTGGTTAACTCATTTTAGCTACGAAAGTAGGTAGTCATCATCTTAATGCTCTTCAAAAAAACAATGGGTGTTAAAAAGGGGGTTGTGATACAATCCTAAGTACTCAAGAAACAGTGACATTAAGAATATTCCACTCCCTGGCTAGGCTGGGGTGTCACACTTTGCTGTGATGTCGGGTGCAAAGTCTTGACACCCGCAGTGATTTTTATTCTTCAGAAAAAAGGCATCTTATAATAAGTCCCTTCGGCCGAGTTACCCTCCAAATCGACCGCGTGCCTGTCGAGGCAAGCATTCCACGAATTTCCTTCCAAGGAACCTAGGGAAGGGTGACATAGATTTTGGAAGAGATTCTAAAGAAAAAAGTGGTAGAAGAAGGTCGAGGAAGAGAATATTTTAAAGGGGATGTAAAAATAAAAACAGGAATGCAATTGATAAAGAATGGTGGTGTCCACAGCCTTGCAGATGGGTGGTTAAAATTCCATCCTCCAAATCTCAAAGAGCATCGCATCTATCGAGAAGTTTGGTGAATTATTTTGCATTTTTTTATTTAAATGCACCGTGAAAATTGGCAAAATTTAATCACACAAGTATTAAAAAGAATGTAGCCTGATGTTTGTCCGCGTTTTCCTTGGTAAGTGAAAGCACAAGCGAAGTTGTTCTTTGAAGAATGACGGCACTGAGCAGCTTTGTGTGTTACTGATGAGTAAGAATCACATAGCCACAAATTGTTTGCTTATTTGTTTTCTGGAACACAGACGTGATTTAAAAACTTATCATCGTTATTGTGGCTAAATGCTGTGTTTGAGGAAGTGGATAAATATTTGTAATCTAGATGTAGGATATCCCATAGTGATAATATAGTAAATTACGGTCATAAAGACTTTGGATTAAATGCTCCAATAATAGACGAGAATTTGATAAATAAATGCTTCGTTTGGTCATGCTAAAAAAATATCCAAACGAATCACCAGAAGATGCCTTATTAATAAGGAACCGGTCGCATTTAAAAAAATTGAGTGAACAAGTACTATGTCTGTTATTTCTTTGAGTATACATCACTGCCACAAAGTTAGGCCTGAAGCAACTAAATTTATTCCGACGGGGGACTTAAAAATTGTATTAGATTACCTTTGAACATCATTATTAAACAATTATTTGGCTACTCCATACATATTGCGTAATCTGGGATCTTGCCAACCTACGCGTGGGAAATCGAGGTCACTTGTTTAGATGTGAATAATCTAAATACTATCATTATGCCTTGGCGGCTTTAGTGACTCAGTAGAGGGGTGTTCGAAAGCCATTCAGGTATCAGTTTCAAAGCGGTGACACATCCATGATGGCGTCGCAAGTTACATGATTGATGCGATTCGAAATCACTCCGAAAGCTGGTGACCAATTGGCCGGGGGCACTCTGTCACTACTCTATTATAATCACCTAAGAGTTCGCTTGACTTCGGACGCCCGATAGAAACTTGCGAAACAAGCCCACTCGTGCAGATTAGGTAACTATTTTTAATTCATTTTATGAAAATTACAAGAACTTACCAAACATTCAATTGTGTAGTGTAAAGAAAATGGTCCTATTTTAATGCTGTTTAGTCAAGGATTTTCTTTGCATTTCCTTCGATGTTTAATGCTATGGTCACATGTACGAGGGTCATCCGGAAAGTAGTACCCGTTCGTGAAATAAAGACACAAAAGTAAATATTAACAAACATAAAAAATTTTATTTGAAAGAGGATACTTTAAACTACTTCTCAACATAATCTCCAAGCAAATTAAGGCATTTGTCATAACGTGTGACAAGTTTCTGTATTCCTGCTGCATAGTCCTTCGCCGCCAGCTCATTGAGATACGCGAGGGACCCATCTTGCACAAATTTTTGCATAATGCAGATGGTGTTTAACAATTTCATGAACAATTGTTCGAGAAACATTGGGAAAATGCTCACAGATGTCATCAATTGTGACGCGCCGATCGTTCCTCACGAATTCGTCAACTGAGCTCACCAGTTGGTCTGTAATGACAGACGGTCTCTCCGAACGCTCATCGTCGTGTGTGTTCCCCCTCCCCATGTTGAAGTTGCGACACCACCGCCGAACAGACGACTCGTCCATTACATTGTCTCCATACACCTCCTTTAATTGGCGATGAATATCACATGGGCGAACGTTTCTTGCATTGAGGAATTTAATCACTGCCCTCACTTCACAACTGGCGGCGTTCTCAATTTTTTTAAACATTGTAAACAATCACAGAAACAACACAGGCAATGCTAGCGTCACGCAACTTGGCTCAGAGAAGGCAGACAAGCCACTGAAGCTATCTGACCTCGTCCAGCGGCTACTCGCGTCGTCAGCACTTCATGCGGCACGAACGGGTACTACTTTCCGGATGACCCTCGTAACTAAATACCTTAATGGACTTTCTGTGATAGTTATTAGTTAATAAATTTTGAAGAACAATTTTTTGCTATCTGGAAACTCAAACGGTTTCTATGAGGTGGCATCTACATGTGTAGCGATATGGAGGTGACAGAACGGCATTGAGCACCTGTATACGACAAGTTAAGAAAGGAGTATAATAGGGTGAAGGGACGCTTTAGGAGGGGAAAACGGAAAGCCAGGATGCACGAATGAGATAATTAAAAGGTAGCGTTAAAATATAAATTTATAAAATATGAGGTGTTGACCTTTAAATGGGTTTATTTATTTGATGTGATATCTAGTTGTACGGATCACCTAACGAAATGATTTTAGTCCAGCTCATTTCAGAACTGAGTGTAGATATTTTATTTTTTATTTTATGGATCTCAATAATATATATGTAGCTATTAAGCCCTCAGTGAAACTAATCCCTTTGCTTTTATGGCGGAGGGATCAGTGCCAAATAGAACGGAATGGTTCCGATTGGCGATCATAGGCCTGGGAAGTGAAAGACAGCGGGAAGAAGAAGTAAAGATGGAAATAATATTTCAATGGGTGCTATCGAGAGGGATACTTCGTCTATTGTTCAATCCAAAGATTTAAAAAAAATATTATTCATTCTCCTAATCTTTCAAATACTCTTCTCTTCATCTAATAGTATTCTATCTTCCTTTTATTTTATAATGTCTTCAATAATTTGTATCAAACCGACAAAAAGCTACCTGTTAAAGTCAGAGAAATTTCAATTAGTCCAGTAGGACACTAAGATGCAGAAAAAATCTTTGAAAAATTGCGATCGTGCGAGATGTAAAAAAAGCGTGGAATATGCTTAAATGCCAATAATATCGTAATGAAGCTGTAAAATCCATGGGATGTTGGAAAACTCAATTTGTAAGGTAGATAGTTCTATATGATACTGAACTGTTGCAGTGTAAAGACTGTGGGAGAAGTACGCTAACTGTTGTGTTCATTAATGGAATTGATGATGCGAAGGCATAGAATAATTGAATTGGCCCTTCAATGTGATTGAATTTTCCTGCACATGACTTACAAGCTAGTCTGAGCGTTCATTAGGAATCAGGCACTTCTAGAAACCAGCATCGGAAAATCAGCTGGATTTATTAGCAGCTATACACACTTCCAGTACACCTACCAATCCAATGTACTGGTTTTGCTACAACTGATGTGCTCATTGAAACTTTTCCATCTAAAACTTAAACTATATTCAAGATTGTCATGTAAAAGTAGAAATAACGTTTTAGAAAACGAACAAATGAACTTGAGAATTACAATATACTTTGAAATAACCTTTATTTGTAGTATGCTGTTCTACGTAAATGAAACTTGAGCAATGCGAGAAATTGAAAAGTTCGGTTGAAAGCAATCATAATGTAAATGGAAATTGGAAAAGGATTGATAGAGCAAGCTGAAAAGTTAAGCAAAGTAACGTAGATGCTCTGAAGGATATTAATAAGGAGAGTAATTTGGCAAAAAAGTAGGAGGAGAGGAAAATTAAATTTGCTGGACATTTTCTGAGGTATGCCAAATCTCTAGAAAGTGTAGTAGAAGAGGTATGTTAAGAAAGAAAATCCTGGATGGAATTAAAGGAATTACAGGTGTTACTACATATGAGGAATTGAAATGGACAGCAATGGAGAGAGCCACATGACTGCGACGACACGGCTCTTCTTCCAGTAGATAATGATTCAGGATTGCTCTTAGTATGACTTTGATTTTTTAGTTTCTGAACAATTGGTTACAAGATTTTCCAGCATCGCAATCATTATTATAAAAGTATTCCTGAATTTTCAGATTTCAGGTTTTTTAAAATTGCATTTTTTCCTTTTTTACATCAATAGTTTCTTCAGGGGCAGTGAACGTCTCTTCTTCTTTGTAAGTCTTCTACACTCTATTGTACGAGACTTCGTACTTCTACACATACATTTCTTCCGACGTGGTTGGATACATTATCGGTCATTTTAAGTTCTTCGAATGTTTGATAACTTTCTCCTTGCTCATCAAGCTATAACTCTTTTCTTTACATTCATCTACAATGTCTGTCCCAAAATTAGTAGGACTGAGTCCATTAAACAAAAACTATTTGCAGAATTCAAAATTCATTTAACATTCACTTAAAAGTCTTCGAAGTATTATACTTTTGCGCCCACACACCGCTGTCAGCAAGTTTTCTACGCCTCGAACAGCTTTTAGAAGGAGACGCCCGGATTGTTGCTAAATATATTGATCAATTATAAAGCCCCTGGAAAAAAATTATCTTTCTAAAGAAACGATAAAACTGTGTTAAACACTTGAAACTACCCTATAATTACGAGTATGACATGCAAAACTTTAAATGAGAATGCTGTTGATTTCTTATGATTAGTTCTAGACGTATGCTTAGTATGCAGGCAGGCAAGAGGGAGATTAGGGGGCGGGTGTGACCAAATGCGTTCATTTGGGAATAACTAGGGAGAGAAGGAAGGTAAGAGTTAACAAACGCTTCATGATAGCCGGGTGGTCTAAAGAGATGAGGGGCCGGAGGGGAAAGGGCGAGTGATAGTAAATGAGGCTTTAGAACGAGAGACATAGTGATAGAGAAAGATATGTATTTATGTACATAAATAGGCACACATTAATGTACATGTACGCATGAAGGTGTACGTAGTAGTATAAGTTAGGAAAGGCTCCCGACAGCTGAGGACATTTGCGGCATTAGGGATGGATGGAAAAGGGGGAAGGGTGGAGAGAAACCCCTCGTCGGCATTAGCCTACTCTTAACGAAAGGCGTCATGGGGTCCGCAGTTTAACGTCCCATCCAACGATGGCATTGTCTCTCCAAGTGCTCTCCAGAAAGCACCTCAAGTAGGGATCGGAATATTACTAAATAATATCTGCATTCTCTGGGATTCGAACCCCGGCTCTCGGGGTGGGAAGCCAGTACGTTAGCCACCGCCTCATCCCGATCCCCTGAGTATACGTAAATGTGTGTATGTGTATATGTGTGTGTGCGTGTGTGTGTGTAAGCATTGGGAGGGTCAGGGGGGGAGGGAAGAGATGGATGAAAGGAGAGAATTGGTTGGAAGTTTAAGAGGAGCGGTGGGAAGAAAGGTGTAAGCGGAAGCTGATGGTGCGAAAAAGAGAATATCGGAGGGGGGACCAAGAAGGGGAGCGATTGAATCGAAAGGAATGAGGTAAGAGTGCGGGCAAAGGGGAGTAAGGGAGACAGGAAGAGAGAATAACAGGGAGGTATGCAAGGGGATGGAGCCCAAAGGGGAGTGGGAGTATCCATTGGAATGGGAGAGATGGCAAGGTGGTTGCATAGAGTGTGAGAGAACGTTTCTTGGATCGAGATTCTGGATACGGGGAAAGTATTATCTGGACACTCCAGTATAAAAAGGTACATTGCCAATGGACGAATTGCGTTATGACTTCCAGCCAGGGAAAGAAAAGTGTTTTTATATTTGATAGAAATGCAATGTGAGTAAACAAATCTTTTTCTCATTCCGCGAGCAGGCTAAATGTTTAAAGAGGAATATTGACCCATTTTTCTCATGGATTTAGGAATTTGCGTGACATCTTCTTTTTCGTTGACTTTCATATTTTACCTACAGGTGTTCTTCATATCTTCCTATTTAGAATGAGACCGTATGAATGAATCCCTTGAAATTCACAGCGATCGACATAAATAGAGATAGAAGATGTAGGTGCTCTCTTCCTTTAATTTTTGCAGACTCACAAACTCAAAATTGCTCGAAGTGGACTAGAAATGTACACTATCTGACCATCATGACACCGTTGCGAAAGCAGTATTTTGCTTTCACTCAAACTACGCAGCCGCAGATATCACAGTTTGCTGGAAAAATAAAATAAGCGAAGACGGGCTAGGAAAATATTAACTTGACCCGCATTCCGCTGTCGGAGGCATGCCCGCGCGACAAACATCCCGCCTCGTGAATTTCTTTATTTATTTTTATTTCAAGAGATCGCGGTGATGGGAAAAACTGAAATAAATTGAAAAATCTTCAATGCCATCCTTCGTGAGAGCGGGAGAAAGAGTATATGTGTGTGCACGAGAGAGGTAGAAGTAGAGAGAGAGGGAGAGGGCGAAGGACGTGGAAATGGATTGAAGAGGAACGCAATAACATTGAAAGTGAGCGAGGTTGAAGAGGCTAGGCGGCGGGGCCGCTGAGGGCGTCGAGAGGCTCCCGAAAGAGGGTCGTGCGTTTGTGTGTGAAGGGAATGGGCGATGGAGGGAGAGGCAGGGTGAGGGAGAGAGGAAACGGTAAACGGAAAAGGTGGGAGGGAGTAGCTGGAAGGGTCCTAGAGGAGGAGAAGAAATGGGATGACGGGGCAGGAAAGAAGGAATGGAAGTATTGCCGATAACGGAGGTGGAAGGGAACGAAGGGGTTGTTCGGGATCGAGAGGAGGAGATGCGGGCCTCGAGGGCGCGAAGGTGGGACGGAAGCGGGTGAGGGGGATTGTGGGAGGAAATTGGGAGGGCGTGTGTGCGTGGGGAGGAAGAGAAATAGGGGAGAAGGAGAAGAAATCAAGGCTGAGGAGGAAGGTTAGAAGAAGGAAAGAGGGGAAAAGAATGCCATGGAGGACGGTGGATGAGGAAAGCTCTGGTGCTGTGGTATTCGCACCTAATGATGGTGTCTGGAGGGGGATCTTTTTTAGGGTAAGAATGCAATTTCAAGGACAAGCAATAAACTCCATTTGTTTGTATTATTTGCCACAATGGGTGCGGTGGGGGATTAAGGTTGTGCAAAATTTTCTTGGGACAAGATTTTGTGTTTTGGAATTTGAATGAATCTCGGTGGAATTTGATGATACATTGATCCTTACTAGGCATTTTAAATGATGAGGGGGTGATGGCCATTCTGTACCGAATTAAAATTTCAAAAAAGAGTTTATTCACTTCAATATTTAAAGATAATAGTCCTTATTGAGTACCGTGCCTGTCTTTCTCTTAGAGGACGGATTTTGAGGGCTAAATATTATCTACTCATACATCAGCTGTCTGGTTCGCCATTTCGGATGTAAACATAAAATAATAGTTTTAATCTTAGTAGAGTTTATAAGGAGAGTACCAGCGGGGTTTACTTTCACAACTCTACACATGTAGCCTTTACACGCAAAATGCCGAGGCAAGAGATACTCGTATTAAGAAGACAGTCTAACTGAATGGATGGCATGCTGAACGAATTCACAATTATATTGCATTCGTAATGTTTCTTATGTAAAATCTGTTCTTTTTGGGAAAATATTTAATCTTTAAACATCTTAAATGAACTTTCCTCATACATTCCGCCATTAGCCTTCCATATCTAACATTCCATAGCATTCCTCTTCATAATCCTTAGCTTATTACTAGATAATATTTACCAAAGGGTTAGGTTAAATAATGATTTTGTTATTGCAGTATTTCATTGAAATAATTTATTGACTTTATAGCCAAAATAAAATGATATAAGATTCAAAGAATTCAAGATTTTACCCATTTTATGCGTTTCATGAAACTTATCTGGAATTTCGGCATGGTGTCGGTTGCCCTGGGCAACGTCTCGAAATATTGTTCCCCACAAAATATTCCAGAAATTTTCGAGATTCCAAAGATTGCAAAGAGATATTTACGGAGTATCAGCTAGAACTTGCAACCTTTCCTATATGTTTTGCTTCCACCTCCTGTTTTTAGAAAAGCTCCATCTCAATATCTTTCAGCCTTCCATTATCAAACATTTGTTTTCTTTTATGTATATAAAAATGTATATATATATATATATGTATATGTATACATATATATATATAAATATGTATATAATAAATAAAAATAATAAATAAAAAAATAAATAAATTAATATATATATATATATATATATATATATATATATATATATATATATATATATATATATATATATATATATGTATATGTATACATATATATATATAAATATGTATATAATAAATAAAAATAATAAATAAAAAAATAAATAAATTAATATATATATATATATATATATATATATAATATGCATGTGTGTAAATTTACGCATCTAAAGGTGACGATAAATAATTTAAAAAGGAATGGATTTCATAACTCTGGTTTTCTCTTTTGTTGATATGACTTGAACTTCGTAGTTACGGAACTGTGTTATGGGACAAACAAATTCCATTGCAGTTTCAAATTTCGAAGAAATCATCTTTTTTTGCGTAAAAATAGAGACTCAGGGGTTGAAATATTTTGGTCCTTTTGGAAAATGCACATATTTAATAAAATTCTACTACGTATTGCCAAAATATTACGAGATATAATTTGGAAGATAAGGATTTAATATAGCCCATTTCAGACTGAAAACGACTTTGACGGTACTTTGTAACGATGTTACAGTAAACTCAATTATAGTAATGGAAAAATTTATTTTACGCTGCTGCCATTTTTGAAAGGAGTCATTTTTGTCGCGTCCCTAAAATTAGAAAAATACATGGAAAAGACTTTTTTAATCGAAAGAACTCTGGCTTATTTAAATACATCCATAATAGCAACAAAGGTTTACTCGGCACAAGGGATTGAGCTCTGAGTATATTTTTCCTGAAAGATATTGGAAATATTTGTATTCTTTTGAATTTTTTCCATTCTGAATGAAAGAATTTCCTAAAGAATAAGACCTTATTAGGTTAATGCTCAACGCTCAAGGAGTAGAACTGATCCTAAGCAAGCCAGATATTATGGGAAGAGTTCACCCCAGCCGTACTCTTATAAATGGGCAAAGGATGGGTGGGGGATATTGGAGAAAATAGAAACAGTAAATCGATAAAAATTATAAAATTAAATAATTAACTGAAAATAAGACTAACAATAAATATAGTAAAAAACTGAAAATAATTGAACTGTTTAAATACCGCAAACGGTTAGAACAATGAAATGGAGGGGGGGGGAAATATTAATTTTTGAATGCTAAAAAAGTGAAAATTAATCACGCACTCTCTAGCTTGGATGTACTATGCAGCAGTGATCCTTGCTAGTCGCATACACTCTCACTCTATCAGGGCTTACGAGAGGTTTCCCTCTGCGTCAGGGGCCCACCAATCACACGTATTGAAATAAAATTAAGAAATATAATAAACGAAAAATGATCACGCGCTCTCTAGCTCGGATGTACTATATAGCATTGATCCTTGCTAGTCACAGGCACTCACCTTCAATCAGGGCTTAGGAGAGGTTCCCTCTGCGCCAGTGGCCCGTCAGTCACACGTATAATAATAAAGGCAAAATAATCACGCACTCTCTAGCTTGGATGTACTATGCAGCAGTGATCCTTGCTAGTCGCATACACTCCCACTCTATCAGGGCTTACGAGAGGTTTCCCTCTGCGTCAGGGGCCCACCAATCACACGCATTGAAATAAAATTAAGAAATATAATAAACGAAAAATGATCACGCGCTCTCTAGCTCGGATGTACTATATAGCATTGATCCTTGCTAGTCACAGGCACTCACCTTCAATCAGGGCTTAGGAGAGGTTCCCTCTGCGCCAGTGGCCCGTCAGTCACACGTATAATAATAAAGGCAAAATAATCACGCACTCTCTAGCTTGGATGTACTATGCAGCAGTGATCCTTGCTAGTCGCATACACTCCCACTCTATCAGGGCTTACGAGAGGTTTCCCTCTGCGTCAGGGGCCCACCAATCACACGTAGTGAAATAAAATTAGGAAGTATGATAAACGAAAAATGATCACGCACTCTCTAGCTCGGATTTACCATATAGCATTGATCCTTGCTAGTCACAAGCACTCACCTTCAATCAGGGCTTAGGAGAGGTTCCCTCTGCGCCAGTGGCCCGTCAGTCACACGTATAATAATAAAGGCAAAATAATCACGCACTCTCTAGCATGGATGTACTAAGCAGCATTGATCCTTGCTAGTCGCATGCACTCACACTCTATCAGGGCTTACGAGAGGTTTCCCTCTGCGGCAGTGGCCCGCCAATCACTCACTTGCTTGGGTATGCGAAGACGCCTTAACCCTAGCAAAACTCACTCACTCACTCACAGGTCTACCGTGGAATTTCTTCCGACGTTAGTACTGTGACTCGCACTTGGTGGAAGGGTAAAGGGAGTGCCCAGAAGCTGACACAAGTGTTTCGACTGCCAAGCAGTCCTCTTCAGAGAAGGAATGATTTCGTCTAATGTGTGGTGGCTTATATATGCTGTGTGTAGTGTAACGGTCAAAAAGGGGGGCGGGGCGGAGTGGGGGGGGGAGAGTTGAGATGAAAAGTCGGTTGGGATGGTGAGGGGGGTGTGGGGAATGGTTATGTCAGGGATATGAGTTGTTTTGGCGACCAGGGAAGGGTGGGTGGGAGGGGGCGATAAGCCGTGTGCGGGTGACAAAGGAGGCCTAGTCATTAGTGGTGATTTTTCGAGTTGAAAGGTTTTGGTGTTTTGTTAAGGAGATTAAGGATGATGAGATAGGGCCCTGGTCATGGTTCATGAGTTTCTTTCTTGAGCAGTGGATGTGGATGCTTTCGTGATAGTCTAATAAGTGGTTCGGTGCTGTGCCAATGAGTTTTAAATTTTTCAAATCAATTTTGTGTGAGTGTTGGTGCATATGTTCCGCAACCGCCGATCTATCGGTATGTCCTAGTCTGTAGCAAGCCATGTGTTCTTTAAATCGTGTGAGGATATTTCTACGTGTTTGTCCAATGTAGGATTGGTCACATTCGGGACAGATTATCTCGTATATGCCTGATTTTTGAAGTGGACCAATGGCATCTTTTGGGTTTCCTAAAAGTGTTTTGAGTTTGTTGTTGGTGACGAAAATAGGTTTTCTACCGTGTTTTTTGAAAATGGGAGCTAGTCCTTTAGTTAGTGTAGGGTGGAAAGGTAATTTTAGGTATTTCTTTTCTTCAGCGGGTAATAATGTGGTGCTGTCTTGGATAAGTTTTTTGTGTTTTTGTTTTTTGAGGATCCTGTCGATAATGTTTGGATTGTAACCATTTATAGCGGCGGTTCGTTTTATGCATTCCAATTCTGATTGGAATTTTTCCTTGCTCAAGGGGACGTTAACGAGTCTATGTATCAGGGAATGAAACGCCGCGTGTTTGTGTGTATTGTGTTCAAAAGACGACTGATGTATGTAGTTGTTGGTGTGAGTGGGTTTTCTGTAAATATCAAACGAAAGTTTGTTTGTTTGGGTCCGGTTTACTCTAATATCCAAAAACGGGAGGGATTGATTGGTTTCTATTTCATATGTGAAGGTAATGGTAGGGTATTGGCTATTGAGTTTTTCCAAGAAATTTTCTAGAGGAGCTTGGTTAGTATCATAAATTGCAAAAATATCATCGACGTATCTTACCCAAGTGGTAGGGAAATATTCGAAAGTGGCTTTGCAGTTGTCTTCAAATCTGGTCATGAAAAGGTTCGCGAGAAAAGGGGAAAGGGAATTGCCCATTGTGGTGCCGAAGTTTTGCCTGAATACCTTTTGGTTGAAAGAAAAGTAGTTTTGGTTCATAATCAGATTTGTCAAGAGCACATACTCTCTAATAATTTCTTGGGGGATCTGTTTAGAATGGAGCCACTCTTCCAAGAAGTGTATTGTGTCTGCAATGGGAACACTAGGAAATAAGGACTCGACGTCAAAGGAAACTAAGATTTCGGTGTTTTTTAGTGTGATGTCTTTAATAGTTTTAATAAAATCGAGGCTGTTTTTAACATTTGACGCACTTTGGAAACCGATATTGGTGAACTGTTGAGTGAGCCATTGTGATATATCGTATGTGGGAGAGTTGATCGCGGAAACGATGGGACGCATGGGGCAATCTTTTTTGTGTACCTTGGGAAGGCCGTAGAGGCGTGGCAGGATAGGATTTGATATGAACAGTTTAAATTTGAGTGTTTTGTCAATAAGGAGTTTGTAATTAGCGATTGCGGATTTTGTGTCTTGGATCATTTTGGGGAGCGGATTCCTAGGGACATTGGTGTATGGTCCATTGTCAATGAGAGTGTTCATTTTTTGAAAGTAGGTGTCCTTGTCTAAAATGACACAGCTATTACCTTTGTCCGCCTTTAGGTAGAAGCAGTCGTGGTTTCGGAGGGAGCGTATGAGTGTGATGTCGTGGGAATCTTTCTTTCTGTTGGGATGGATTTTATTAAGGTTTGACTTGATGACACTTTCGCAGTTCTTGCGGACTTGGGTTCTCGAATCGATGTCTAGGAATTTAATCGAATATTCTACCTGGGAAATAAGATCTTTTGTGGGTAAGCTGTTTGGACAGATGTTAAAATTGAGTCCGCGGTTCAATAGGGATAATTCATCGTTGGAGAAATTGGAGGAGGACATGTTAATAACAAACGGAAAGGAGTTGTCATTGGTAGAAGGAGTGTAGTCGTTTTTTGGCAAAATGGCTTGGATTTTTCTAGAAAGACAGAAGGATTTGTTTCGGTATTTGTGTTTAATTACAACATGTACTTTTCTTTCGAATTCCAGCCAGTCTGAAAATTCCGGGTTGTTAAGGCCTTTGGTTAGCTTCAAGTGTAGATGGTAGCATTCTAGTTCTAATTTAGCCCTTTTTGAGTAGAGATATTGAATTTCGGATTTGAGTATCTGTGATTTGAATTTGGCGTCGTATCGTGTGAATTTGTTTTTGGCAATTTTTGCCGAAGCGATAAATTTAGGCAGGATATTGTGTTTTTGGCATGTTTTAAGGAAGGCTATGTCTAGGGGAATTAAGTTGATGTTGGTTTTGAGACGATGATAGCGATTCCGTTCGGTGGACTTGGAAGCCATGAAAATATACAAAGCGAACGGTAACTACGGCCGTATAAATATTATGGGAAGAGTTCACCCCAGCCGTACTCTTATAAATGGGCAAAGGATGGGTGGGGGATATTGGAGAAAATAGAAACAGTAAATCGATAAAAATTATAAAATTAAATAATTAACTGAAAATAAGACTAACAATAAATATAGTAAAAAACTGAAAATAATTGAACTGTTTAAATACCGCAAACGGTTAGAACAATGAAATGGAGGGGGGGGGGAAATATTAATTTTTGAATGCTAAAAAAGTGAAAATTAATCACGCACTCTCTAGCTTGGATGTACTATGCAGCAGTGATCCTTGCTAGTCGCATACACTCTCACTCTATCAGGGCTTACGAGAGGTTTCCCTCTGCGTCAGGGGCCCACCAATCACACGTATTGAAATAAAATTAAGAAATATAATAAACGAAAAATGATCACGCGCTCTCTAGCTCGGATGTACTATATAGCATTGATCCTTGCTAGTCACAGGCACTCACCTTCAATCAGGGCTTAGGAGAGGTTCCCTCTGCGCCAGTGGCCCGTCAGTCACACGTATAATAATAAAGGCAAAATAATCACGCACTCTCTAGCTTGGATGTACTATGCAGCAGTGATCCTTGCTAGTCGCATACACTCCCACTCTATCAGGGCTTACGAGAGGTTTCCCTCTGCGTCAGGGGCCCACCAATCACACGCATTGAAATAAAATTAAGAAATATAATAAACGAAAAATGATCACGCGCTCTCTAGCTCGGATGTACTATATAGCATTGATCCTTGCTAGTCACAGGCACTCACCTTCAATCAGGGCTTAGGAGAGGTTCCCTCTGCGCCAGTGGCCCGTCAGTCACACGTATAATAATAAAGGCAAAATAATCACGCACTCTCTAGCTTGGATGTACTATGCAGCAGTGATCCTTGCTAGTCGCATACACTCCCACTCTATCAGGGCTTACGAGAGGTTTCCCTCTGCGTCAGGGGCCCACCAATCACACGTAGTGAAATAAAATTAGGAAGTATGATAAACGAAAAATGATCACGCACTCTCTAGCTCGGATTTACCATATAGCATTGATCCTTGCTAGTCACAAGCACTCACCTTCAATCAGGGCTTAGGAGAGGTTCCCTCTGCGCCAGTGGCCCGTCAGTCACACGTATAATAATAAAGGCAAAATAATCACGCACTCTCTAGCATGGATGTACTAAGCAGCATTGATCCTTGCTAGTCGCATGCACTCACACTCTATCAGGGCTTACGAGAGGTTTCCCTCTGCGGCAGTGGCCCGCCAATCACTCACTTGCTTGGGTATGCGAAGACGCCTTAACCCTAGCAAAACTCACTCACTCACTAGCTCCTCTAATGATTTTCATGCATTGCTTAGTTTTTCATAGCAAGGATTTAGAAATCTTGTTCCTCTACGATGCGCGTGATTCATCACGTGCATCGTAGAGTAAGATTTCTTATCAAATAATCAATATTATAATCAATCAAATCAAAAACTTCAAAGATTCAGCAATCAAAAAATCAAGAAGTGAAAAATCCCTAGCTGGTTGGTGAGAAATTTTCCGTCAGGGTCAATTTTTTCTTTTATTGATCCATGAAGGAATTAAGTTAAATGGATAAAACTAAGCCCAAATAATCAGAAAGAATTAATTTTTAAGTCGAAAGTCGCCTGATTATGACTTTGTGAATCGAAACCTAGGTCGTGTGTAATAAAATGTACGTGGAAGTACGAAGTTTTTTCTTTTTCAATTGGATCTTCCACAAAATGAACCTTAAACCACCCAATTTTATCTGAATAGAGTTGGTTTATCACCGTTCCTTTTCAATTAGTTCTAATCTTAATTTGAATTCTATGTATTTTCCCTAAGCATTTTGAATTCACTGTATATTTGGTAAGAATAACTCTGAAAATGGGTTAAAATGTTTAAAAAATGCGCTGACCTTTTTGACCAATCTTCGTCTTTGTTAACGTCGAAAGCTGATGAAGTCTCTAGAAGTTATTAGAATATGTTCCGTATTTGATAGCTAACCTTCTACCAACTTCAAAATAATTTTTGGAATCTACATAATGCTAGTAGGTATTCAGAATGGGGACATCAACAGAGGGAGATTTAGGAATAGGAAATATACGAAAGTAGGTTAAAGGAATTCTTCTAAAGGAATGGGATACATTCAATTAACGTTATAAACTGCGCATCAGCCTACGCATGCGGATATCAGGAGAGTTCAAAGGGACGATCCCAAGGAAAGCGTTTGGAGTTTCTCTAAGATTAATGAATTCCTTTCTTATTTATGTTGAGTAAGCTACTGTAATTGAATCATATACGAAAAATTAATATGCCTTATTTTTGCAATCGATGGTAGTCTTATTGAATGGTGGAATTCCATAGCAATGAATGAAAAACACTTTCTAATATACCATACAGTTTAACATGTCGTTATCATAAAGTTTCACTAATCTTGTAATTTATGGTGATCCTGCGGACCTGTTCACTCCTCGGACCTCATCGAAACCAGCCAGGCAATTGCGCTAAATTTTTTCAAATATGACCTTATTTTTATTGAGTGTAACTTTTTTGGCATCCAATTTAAACTATCTAGAGTTGCACTAGCTCTTTTTCTTTTCGTCAATATATATACAATAGAATAGTGTAGAAAATCCCTTTTCATTTGATTGAAATAACGCATTTCCTAAAAAATGTTTCTGGAATTCTGGGTTAAATTTGTTGATATAAAATGGGGAATTAGGGGTCTTAAAGAAATATCGGAATACATTTTCCTTTGTCCATAGATTTTATTAATGTACTTCTACTCGAAAATGTTTTTTGCAAGACGAAGTAACTGGCATTTTCTGCATTTTTTCCCATTATTGACTTTGTTCTACTGTCCATGTCAGCTTTAATGGAATTATTAAAAATTTATATTGCCTTCCCCGTCCTTTGCCCCATCATTATATGCATAGGAAGATGAAAAGGCGCTCAATTAAGTGCATTTAGCTAATTTAACGGGTTTTGGCCTTGCGCTTGTGATCAAGCCTCAATAAAGGAAAATGGAACTTAATTGAAGCTTTTGAAATGATAAACCTTTGCTTGTTTACACGTTCATTCTCACGGTAAACCATTCGTGGTTTTGGAAGTTAATGGTTATATTTACGGAGGAGAAATTTTTAAGAGACGATTTCATAAAATGACAGCTTTATTTAACTCAATATCAATTTTTTGTCGGCATTGAGTGTGCTAAGTTTTTCATTGTGATCATTGACATGCCAAGATCTTTAATAATTTCTCATCCTCTTTCACAGCTCGAATTATTAAAATGATTTGATGAGTGTACTGATGTTTAAAAAACAATACCTAAGTCACCTCATTGTAGTTAAATTGGACGCGCCAAAGTCATGCCTTAAATGTTTTTTAAAGGTTAAAATTGGAACTCCAAAGAGAATATAAACATGCGCAGTAGTAAACTTGCTGCTGTATTCTTATAAGCTTGTGTGAATAACACTAGGGGAGAATTTCCTTGTAGCTTCAAAATTAATCGAACCAAAACCTTGGATGACGTTTTGAATATTGATCATATGTTCTATCGTCTTTACTGTCATATTTGGCTTATTTGTGCTTCAATTAAATCGCCCCATGCCGCGCCACAGTTGGCGAAGACGGGATGGGCTTGATCGATCAAGTCTGCTTCGATATCTCAGTTAATGACCAAACACTCTCTCACTAATTAACTACTTGTTGGCTATCTGCGTGGTTCCGTAACCCCTTTCATGTGAAAAAAACGAAGCGGTTCAGCACAATTTTCAAGTTAGCTAAACATGAAAATTTTCCTAAAACTATCATAAGAATAATCCTTAGAAGCGACACACTAAAAGGCAGTTGTTTAAAACCAAGAAATGAATAAATAAAAAGCGACAATATTAATTTTTGATATGGCTAATCTAGATTAAAGAATAAAAAAGAAACTTTATTTGTTTTGATATAACACATCTGATGATGTCCTATTCATTGTTTCTTTCTCTGAACATTGCACTTTGATAATGATTAAAACCTTATTATAATATTTTACTTTAGGTAAAATTTAGAATTAACTTACGATAAAATATAAAAAAACTTCAATATGAAATGGAATCATTCAATACATAGGTGCTTAGACATTGAAACGTAAAAGTGGTAGTCTATTCACTCACCACCTAATGGAAGTTGGGTCTCTCGTTTATTTTTAAATTTTTTTACTTTTTGTTTCTTAAAGGAGATTTCATTGGTGTGAATAAATTAGCATCAATGTACAATATCCATAGTAGTCGTGAGAATCTAAAAAAATAAGGTGATAAATATTAACGGCCCATTTGAACTATTTTATATTGTCTATTACATGGGGAAACAACTCTATGGTAAATGCTGAACATTCATGCTTACTAGTTTCCTTCTCGTTATCCTTTTGAGTGGAGGCAAAGCCTGCAACGAAAATCCCAATATTAATTATCAACTTTCATTCACTCATTTCATTCATTAAACTTTAAAAAAATTCATTAAATATTTCTTTAAAAAAATGCATAGGTCGTCGGCAAAATATGGCATTAGGCATATAATTCCCTTTGCTTTGCTTTACTATATTAGTAATGGAATTTATATAATTAATTTAGGTGTATTATACTATCATTGTATATTTAATAGCATTTTTATGAATTTAATTCAATGATTTAGGAATAAAGGTTTTTCATCAATTTGTCAAACACAGTTGTTGACCATTAAGTAGGTTTAATTTGATCATGTTGTTATAAATATTTTCAAAGGTATGCTATCGTTGCAGGATTGTTTCATATTTTATCCTAGAAAATTCAATGATGCTGATGGTTTACTTTGAAAATGGCATTGCTTTGATAATTTTTTATAAGTTTCACCTTGGAGTTCCTACTTCAACCATGAGTATAATAAAAGGAAAACGAACTCCTTATGCCTAGGTACGTAGAGTTAAAAGTTACTTTTCAATAACACTATTAAACATGAAAGATCTGGTGCTTTCCCGGCGTATTAGTTGGGTGAATTCTTCTCGGGTCTTACACCGGGTCAATGGTTGCTTGAAAACTACATGTCATATCCCAAACTCATGTACGCGACACTAGTTTTCGTATAAGGAAAGCTTACAGAATAAACAACTTACGGTGGGTGTTCAATTTTTATAACAAAAGCAATTTTATGTATTAGTGACCATTAACCCGGTGGAAGACTCGAGAAGAATTCACCTAACGATTAAACATTCCTGGAATATGTGAAAAACGTTTGTCTGACAATTTGAAATTCATATTGTTCATCAGAAAACTAGTAGCTCATGGTTTCATAAAAAATATTTTGATCCATGCACTGTGTGGGCTGTTAAATACCGTTCCCCACTCGACTTCAATCTGTGCGCCCACATTTAGTTCATCACCATTAGAGTGCCTTGAACGCTGAAAGTTTTCAAGCTTCTGGAGACGAAATCTTGATTGATTGTTCGTTCGTATGACTTGGGGTAAGTCATTAACGCGAGGGTGAAAGGGAAATAGCCGTAAATAACGAGACCCTGCGAATGAATGGCTGAATATAGTCTTTTAGTTGGAAATATAGTTTTCCCGTTAGTCGCTGTGAAAAAGTATCAACTTCTAGACGAAAAACTGTATAATTCCTTTAAATCTCAGTTTTTATTCCGTTCTAATCTCAGTGAACATCAAATATGGAAAATACTCATTCCAATTACCGATACATTTTTATTTGTTTCATTGAATTCTGACATGGAATTAAAAGTCAATCCGCTTTTGAAGAATTTAGGAGCTGCACCCTGTACTATGTTAAAATAGTTGACTTGTAGTTTTTGAATTTTACCGGAAAATCTAGGATTAGTAATGGAGCGATTTTTTCTTATTTGCACGGAATCTCAATATTAACTAATTTAATTTATTCATTCAGTAACTGGTATCAAATACAGTAAAAAGTATTTCACAAAATGTTTTGACTGTTGACCATTTTCACAAGAACAAAAACTAAATGAAGTTTTTTTATTTATATTTATTAATTAACCAGAAGAGACTTGCTATAGCTTTTTTTCTATCAATTATAGATTACCTTGATGGTAATTGAATCGATGGTTTTTGAAACTTTTTAAATAATCAATGTTTATGTTTCTATTCTTCGTACATCGAAATGCTCTCGCGGTTTAGCATAGAGATAAATGTGTATTAGTTTTTACGTGCTTCACAGTTTCATCGCCATAGCCATTCTCACTTTTATCACGTACTGATGCATCTTACCTCACCGAGTTATGCGCCGTATCAAGCACTCTTTCCATTGAATTTACGCTGAAATGCTTTTATCTGGCCCATTAACGGCCGCTACCGGCTAGCATAACGATGTAGTATTCATTCCATCTCTCGGCTAAAACAATCCTGCGAATCGAATTAATTTCGACCCCTCCTTCCTCACCTCCCACCCAATGCACGCGTCTCCCATGAGCGTCCGTGCAGTTTTTAAACGTATGGAGTGACGGACGGACATTTCTTTTATTTTTAAGCGCCGCGGAAGCACCTGACGTGATTGTTGCTGTATTTTACGACCGCTTCCCATCTCTCGCTCTCTCTGCCTTCCTCGTCCACCCACTCCTCTCTCCCTGGCCTCCACCTTCTCTCATCACGGGGGTAGTAGCACTTCTCACCGCCTCCCTCCGGCCTCCCCCTAACCTGGGATCCCACCCGCACCCCAATTCCCCCTTTACCAACCGCGTAAACTATCTCACCTCACCAAAAGCCCTCATTCTCCCGTTCCCCCCTTCCCCTTCCTCAACGCAGGGTACTCGCGGAACCAGACGAGGGGGAAGAGAGGGCGGGGGAGAGTGTTAGAGGATTGGAGGGAGAGAGAAGGCACTTTATCGGACTCGAAATGACCATTGTTGTCGATGCGCCGGGAGCCCGACGCCGCTTCCATAACACGTAACACCTCCTCCTCGCCTCGGCCAGCAGTTAACAGGATATGTCTGCATGTTGCGCGGATGCTAGGCCAAGGTCTAGCTAGGTAGATAATTGTCGAAAGGAAGGTGGGGGATGTGTCCTCGGTAAGGGGATCGTGGGGTAGGAGTTAGAGGGGTCAGAGCTGGGGGCTTGGAGGAGGTGCTGAGTCGGTAAGGCTAAGGGAGGTGGTAGCTGAGGTCATATGCTACTTGGATATCACAGGGATCACGTTTGAGGTTCAGGGAAATGCAAAAGGAGAGGCTTGTGGGGAGGTGGGAGGGTGAGATAGAGCGTCCCATATCGCTGTTTGTATGGATTCTGGCGAGCTATATTCAGAGGTAGCGCTCTGGTGAGTCGCCTTTAATGACCACAGTAGCAGGGTCTTTCGATTCCCTTGAACATGTGCCTTACGCCGAGGGTGCTGTATGTATAACTGATCCTGTTTCCACCTCCACCCCTTTAGTGTATTCTCTCAACTCGCCGTGTGGGAGTGAGTGCGAAGCCATCTTGCCCAGGAGGCATCTTAACGGTCCCCGGAGGTATCTCAACAGTCGGAAAATTCCTGTGGAACTTGAGCAAGGACGCGAGATTTTTTTCCCAACGTCCTCCTTCGTGCGAGTTCCCGACTATGCTCTCCTGTGCATTTTTAAGGCAATGGTGCTTAAGCCCGGTGTAGTGCTTTTGGGCTTTGGCTGTCACGAAGGAGTCTTGTCCCTTGGGTTCCAATTTATGGCATCATGCAAACGTTTTAGCCAGGTAATTTTTATTTACTCATGTTTATTAGCTACATTTCAGAGCTCTACTTAATTGTTTTGGCTTCTCATTAAAAATAATCCAGCAGTCATGCCGAAATTACTTAGTGAGGAACTTGGAAATGAAAACCCATTAATTCTGGTGGTAAGCAATTAATATTTGATGCTAGTGTTTCAAGCTTTTTTAAGCTGAAATCAACCTCTTCCTTTAGCTTAGTGTACGGCGTTTTTATCATTTCACACTATTAACGCTACGGATTTAATATTGTTTCTTTGTGTTGAAATGTGTTGAGATGCGCATTTGGTTGAATTATTATGGAATTAAATCTGATGTTTTTTTTAACGTGACCAATTTTTCATTATAGTTCAAATTTTTTGTTATCTTGCACTCAGTAAGTTGGTGAGAATTATGTTGAGTTACTTCAAATAGAATGTTTATTCGCTTCTGTTTCCGTCTCTTTCAATAAAAATGAATTATTTTATGCGACTGTTTGGTCAAAAACAAAAGTACCTATTAAAATCAACAATAAATTGGAATAGACACATAAATATTGACGTAGAGGGTGAGATAATGATGCAATATTAACAAATTACAATAACCTCAGTGCTGAAGGCACAGAATTTCAGTGACTGTTTGCTACAAAGACGATTCGATGATGGTGACTTTCATTTTTTAGTTAATGAGGAAACTTTGGTTGGTTCGGCATTAATTTCGAGTTTAAGTGAGTATTCTTGCTCCTTCAGACACTCGTTATAACATGAGAGAAACGTTCCGATATGCTTCACTGGAGGCAATTATGCATTAATCGTAAACAGTTAAGTTTCAAAATGTTAAATATTTTAAGCCAAGCATTTTGAATCAGTTTTTCATTGCTATTTTATTAAAAATAGTTAATAATCATCATAGTATACGCTTTCAATGCTATTTAGTCAAATGTTATCCAAAGGAACATTTCGGCATTTTAAGCTAAAAACAATATTGCCACCCATTTTTAATACAAGAATATCGATATTTTTTACTCAATTTAGAAAGTGTTAACTTGCCTGGCTAATCCATGAAAGCCTTGCCAGCTCAAGCTAAATGTTGTAGCACTCAGTTTTCTCCGAGCAAATTGATATAGTTTGGAAATAATAAATAAATATAAAGCACAAAAAAATCTGCCGCTCAATTTTCTTGAGAATTTAAGATATTTGTATTTGCATATCTCTGTCAAATGTAGTCCATTGAAGATAAAAGACGAAAATTAAGTCAGAATTTCTTTAGAATTAGTAGACATATTTTCGAAGAAAATTACATTTTTGAAATACAAAAAAATATTAATTAAAAACAAAATAAATTATTGGGCATTTCTTAATTATTTAAAATTAAAATTTTGAAATGTATTTAGAAATCAATTAACTATATAATACGGAATTGAAGAAACGATTTGACCTGCTGAATTTGAATTAAGTTCTGTGTAAAAACAATCGATTTGTATAGAATGCACAATTTTTACTTAGAAAGAGTTAACAGCTTTAGCTGGTGTATTATGCTGAAAAAATAATAATAAAAGGAGTGTTAAGATACATAAATTAAGGTGACAAAGTAGGAGATAGTGAAAAGATGGAGAGGAGGCCTACTACTTGGGGAATCATCAGTTTGGGTTCAAAATGGGGAGAGGTTCGCGCATCATCGAAGCAGGATTGGGATTACTAATACGAAGTTATATAGAGTACATTGAGGATGCATATGGTTATTTCGTTGATTTCATGAAGGCTATCGACAGACTGAATTGGGCAAAATCAATGAATTCGATGTAGAAGATAGGCTTATATTGAAGGGATTAGAGACTTATTCGCAAAAGTTACATATTTCAAGCTTCTCAAGGGCGTTTGGCGGATTCAGGGGCGATAGGGGGTGAGTGAGATGCCTATTACCACCGGTGCCTTGTAATAAAATGTAGAAAAATGATGAAGATGGCACTTGAAGGTAGGAATAAAAGTCGGTGGGGAATCAGTCTGCTAGTAGGTGGATCAATTTTCTCCACCTGAAAGTGTCTTGGACCAAGATGTTGTCGGGATGTACGAAAAAACCGCGTTAGACAATTAAACTGCTACAGGAAGGGAAGAATCAATGACTGGGAAGTTAAGTAAGGAGGTTAATAAAAGAATAGTGGAAAATATGTAATGGAGCGTGGGTTTGCACAGCTCGGAAGCCTGGACGTTGAAGCAAAATAATGGGCGTAGATTGGTGGCTCTTGAGAAATGGGTATGGGGAAGAATAGGAAAGATGCAACGGACGGATAGGAAATAAAACGAAGCACCAGTCTTAGAGGGAGATCGTTGCTGGGAGGAATCTAAAGAAGGCCGGAAGGGAGGAATATTATGAAATGTGGGAATGCACAGCCTGTGTTCATTCAAAATCCTGCCTTAAGTGGGAGACTATCGAAGACAAACATGCAATACCATTAACAAGCATTTTTTTGGTTGCTCCATTTTTTATTTTATTTCAAATTTAGCAATTAGATATTTTGAAGAATAAGCAAAAACCTCTACGGCTTTCCTGGTATCTTATTGATGAGTATACTTTCTCTCTGGATGACAGAGGATAAGAGGAGAAACATACCAAGCTCATCAAATTTACTTCGTTAAAAACTTCAAATATATTTTATAGCTCTCTCGTCTATTTTAAAATGAGTTATCGCTTTGAGCTTATTAAGCTACGGTAATTATTCCATGGAATCTTGACACACAGTCAATTGAGTAACCTCAAAAGCTCCTTCTTGACGGAAAAATTCCAATAGGCCGAGTTTTAACAACCAGCTGCTACGGGTTAGAGACAAGCAAGCTCGAAAAAGTGAACTTTGAACTATTCCTGTCTGGGACGTGTGAAAAGTAAAACCAATATATTATAACTTCGAATAAACTATTAAAAATATCGTTGATATAAGGATAAACAAAAAACTCACATCCTTCATGCGAGAGAAGCTGCTCAGGTTTTGAATGGCGAAAATACAAGTATATGAGAATTCCGTAATGAAAAAGCAATCAACGAATGAAATTCTTTTACTTTAGTTTGAGAAGTTTACATCCTGCGATGTGACCTGGTTGTTCTCCACGTGCAAGACGATCGATCGCCGCACAAATTTCACCGGCCAAATTGCGACGCTTTTCGACACCGGCCAAATGTTACATTAACATATGCCGGAGCGATTTGAAACAATGACGGTTCTCGATAGTGCCTCTCAAAGGAGGCGAGTCACCGCACAGGTGCCAATTATACCTGTTTTATGCTTAGTAAACACAAATGACTGGGTTTCTGGTATTTGAATCTGAATTAAATATCACTGGTTATGGTTTATCATGTCGTCATATTCTCTGCTTCATTATGTAACAATTAAATTTCAAGGTGAAAAATTTATTACGTTAGCGATAAAAGAACTTTAAACTCAATGGTCTCTCCTTGTTTCAGATAGTGACGTTTTGAAAATCCTTAGTATTCAAGAAGCGTGTTGAATTCAAATCCCGATTCAGAACAGCTATAAAACCCAAAAACCAAATTGGGATCTCCAGCCATTTAGGTGTCTTTCGTATTAATACTCGTACATGGTACATTTTTATTTCTACAGAGAAGAATTTTATTTTTTTAAATATTACATGTAAGCCAATAATACGCAATGGATTTATATTGCGATGTGAAGTTCAGTTTAAAAAATTCATTTGTTGGAAGGATTTCAAAATATATTCGAAATATTCTATTTAAAAAAATACCTCCTTTTAGACGATAGAGAGTTTCATACTTTTTTAACTTATGTTCATAAGAATTTTATATTGTATTTCCTTCGTTGATACATTGCCATAAAATAGTTAATAAATTTTCTCTCAGTAACTAAGTAGGCATCCTCATTTACAATTGTGCTGAGTGTATTAAGTATATTTATGTTTAAGCAAATAATTTAAGGAAGGATAATGAATTTTATTTTGTCATTATGGAACCCTCTGCAAAATGCAAGAGCCACCATGGTATTAAACAAAACCATGAATTTGGACTTAAGAAGGTAGAGGTGTACATATCAATTTTGAACTTTGAAATAAGTCAGTAAAGTGTTGCGATTATTTTCCGGCCCTATTATTACTCTCGCAATACACGTTTTACCCAAATAAAATTTTTCCAGAAGGGTTTATGACCAGGCAGACAAAGGATGAAAGCTGATAAGATCTCATTTGGATAATGGTTCTTTCACGATTCTTAAATGATCCACGTTGTCTGTAGATGTCTCGCTTTTTTTAAGAAAACATTTTCTATGAGGAGTGGTACTAAGAAGAAATAATCTTCATGTTACATTGTTTTGACATATTTTTAACCCCTTTTCTGATATGTTACATCGGTAAATCCATTATTTCTATGAAAATTATTGATTTGGAATCAATTATCCCTAATTCACAGCTTACCAATGGTCGTTCAACGGGCTCAAAATTGAAACATGCTCATAATTATCAACTTGAATGCTGGTTTTTAATGGTGATAATAAAGATCCTAGCTTAAAACGTACGATGCTCACATTTATAGGATAGAGGGGCCCTTTCTTTCCTTGTACCAACCAAATTTCAGCATCACGCTATAGTAACAAAATTTTCAAACTAATTGGGATTAAAGGTGGAAAAGCCCAATATTTCTTTCATATTTTGAATACCAAAGCTTCTATAAGTATCCGAACGCTTTACCCACAACTTTACTACGCCGCATTTTCAATGACATTAATGATAGTCAAGAGTTATTAGAAACAGATATCTAATGAAGAACTTATTCCGTAAATATAGAAGGCAAATACAGCTAATAAACCGTGTCTTTTTGCAGTATTCCATTGGATCATGTATAATCCAAAGTGCCTTCTTATCGAAACGGATTTCCAGGAATCTGGTGGTTTACCAGAAATAAAATCTTCAAGCGTTGAGCCTTTTGTGCTCCTGGTAAAGATATCTCGACAGCTATCGCTGGATTATAACTCTCCGTGAAAATCAAATTTGGGAAGAGTATGTAAATAAATTCTCTCAGTAAGAGACAAATCAAACGGAAATTATATTTTAATTCCATATTGATTAGACAGTCAATCAGCCTCTTTTAGTAAATTTTTCATAAAAATAACCCTTGAGTTGTTTGCCTGGGCTTAACCGAACGTAAATTTTGAAGTAGCGCACTAATTCCTTGTCTCCTGGTCGTCTCGTGTAAAACCCAAATATCCCCTTGGATCGGTTACCTGGTATACTTGGATGGTATACCTAACTCCCCT
This sequence comes from Hetaerina americana, assembly GCF_022747635.1. NCBI lineage: Eukaryota > Metazoa > Arthropoda > Insecta > Odonata > Calopterygidae > Hetaerina > Hetaerina americana. The sequence continues at coordinate 35,501,910 of NW_027286070.1, forward strand.
TTCTGATTCTTCCAAGTCATGACCACTTTTCCGGGAACCCACTTACCTCTCAGGCTGACCACTCATCCGATCCCCTTCTCCAGATCTCTTTCGCTTTGATGGTGCTTATTTGTCAAGGGGGGAGGGAGGTACGCTGCAGGGAAGTGGTTTGAAGTTGGTCGGCAGGGTGGGGGATTAGAAGGTGGGGATCAGAAAGGGGTGTGTGGTATAATATAAATATAGTTATATTTGGTTTGGTTTAAATTAGTTATATTAGATTTGGTATGTGATGGTAGAGTTCAACCAGTACTAAGCCCGACGGCGAGTAAAATTCACTCATCAGGGTTGGGGGAAAATTTCATTTCCCTGTGCGGATTATGGTTTCCTAGTAAGATCTAGGATCCGAAAAATCACATAGCTTGGGTGGAGGCGCTCTGGCGCCCAAAGAGGCTTGCCCGGAAATCGCACCCGCGTTCTCCAGTCAGGAGTGCAACGCTCTACCCCTGGACCGTGACCCATATACACACACTCACAAACACACATACACGCACACATACACACACACACACACGCATAAATATATATATATATACATATATACATATATATATATACATATATATACACATATATATATATATACACACACATATATATATACATACACATATATATATATAAATATATACACACACATATATATATAAGTGTATATATATATATATATATATATATATATATATATATATATATATATATATATATATATATATATATATATATATACATACACTCACAAATAATATTGGGACGGCGCAGTAGAACAAATAAAATAGTAACATTGGCATATTTTTAGTCTTACTTGAAGAAGGCCTCGAAGAAGGCCGAAAGCTTGAACAATTTACCGTGTGAGTGTCCTTTGAAATGTTACTATTTTATTTGTGTCCTATTATACATATGTATATATATATATATATATATATATATATATATATATATAAACACAGATGTAGATTTTTAGAATATAGAGACACAAAGAAAGGACACTCACAATTTGTTATTTTACGTTTCGACAGCACGGCTGTCGTCTTCAGAATCAGAGATTCTGAAGACGAAACGTAAAATAACAAATTGTGAGTGTCCTTTCTTTGTGTCTCTATATTCTAAAAATCTACATCTGTGTTTTTATATATTTGTGTGTCGGCGAAGAGCGTTCCATTTCGAAGATATTATATATATATATATATATATATATTGGTGTGTATATTCGTATGTGCACGCCCACCAACGTAGTACACTTTCCCCCGCCTTCTCAGGAGCTGCTGTGTGGTAGCAATGGATGCTGGTTGAGAGGTTGGCCCACTTGACATAAACACGAGAGCCATTCTCCACGGCAATTCTGAGTTTGGCGAGAGAGTTGGGGGGCCCGGCCGGAATGGTGACGAGGTGACGAACGTTAAGCTCACTAGGGTTTGCCTCGGTAAATTTCTGTATTCCATGAGATTACACACATGCGCTATCATCCTTTACGCCCTCTTTCTTTCCTCATCGCAGAAGGCCTGACTATTCCGCCTCTTCTCCACTACTCTTAATGTCCTGTGATATTTTTTGCTTTAAATTTAGCGCTCACATGTTTTTCTGTGGGAATTCTAATTTTCCTAAGTCCCGACGGGGTCATTTTTTGGATATTCACAATTTCGTGCGCCGATTTCTTCGTTTAAATACCAATGAGGCGACTCCAAATTTTCTTCCTTCCTCGAATTACATCTGTTTTAATTAGAGGCGTTTCTTTTTTAGCCATTAAAATTTATTCAAACATTTTTTATTCTGCACAGTAGTGGACTTCTTTTTAAATATGGTTCCGCAATCTTATTATGAGTTATAATTCGCTTAGTCACATAGTGCGGAGAGGAGTGATGACGCATTTTGCATCATAAAATATTCGTATTAAATTGTGATACATCATTAAATTTCAGTAAAAAACATGAAAACTGATCATTATTACATATTCTATGGTATATTTTTTTCATTTAACCGAACTAAACTACGTGAAGTTAATGAGATTATCGATAAAAGTATGTTCATCGGGAAAGTACCATAAACGCTCGTTTTGAAAAACTGCTGGCCACGTACACCTCATGAAGTGACATATTGGTACCCCTAGTCAACGAACTACATCGTCAAAGTACCTGTCATGAATTCCCTCATTTTTGGGAAAGCTTCTTTTTTTAACGCAATTCTCCGCGTAATATCCTGACCATTATGACGATTTTGGCCCGGAACACGATAGGTAAACTGTTCCACCTGCACTAATTCGTGAGATCCTATTTTCACATTTAACTTGGCATTTTACTTTCTTAAAAACAGCATAAAATACGTTTTCTTCGCATTTATTCTCATGCCTTACCTATCGCATTAAGCTTGGTCATTAGCAAATGGAACTAATTTTAAGAACTCTCCAGGAGCTTTTAATTTAATTTCCAGGTTTTTCCATACCACTTAAACCTTTTCCTCCACATATGAATAGAACAGCAAGGGTAATAAAGGACACCCCATTCTTAATCTTCTTCCTAAAACCGCTAATCCGGACTCTCTTTCCACCACTCGCACTTCGGCAGCCTTTGGACATGTACAGGTTACGGACAAGTCTCCTATCCCTACAATCCATTGCTATTTTCTGCAATCTCCAAATTGATCATTCTAAGTAATCATTTTCCCTGCTCTCTATTCACTTATGGATGATCCTGAGAAGCACTTTGGTCGTGTGCAAATTCAAACTTGTTCTGTAGCCATCACATGATGTAGCCTTAAACGTTTTGAAACAGAAACTAACACTGGTCTAACAAAGTCTTTTAGCCAGATTCCTTTCTCATAAATGCTACGAATTAGTCCATAAAGATTCTTCCTCCCACCATTTCCCAAACCTTAAAATAGTTCCGCGGGAATATTGTATACCCCCATAGTGTTATTTGATTTCAATTCCCTTAATGCCCTTTGTATCTCGCTATCAATTAAGCCTTGATCTAAGCTATCCCCATCAAAGTCATATTCGTTTTCTATGTCTAACCTATCTGGCGTAATGTTTCATTATTCAGTTTTTCTACATATTTTCTCCCTCCATCTTTCTTGGATCTTTTTTGATTCTGCCAATATTATTCCTGACCTATTTTTTATTGTTTGTAATGACTGACCCTTCTTACTTCCTTACAGGGTTTTAACCCACCTGTACGAGTATATCCTTGGCTATCTACCAATCTTACCTTTCCTCCGCAAAATTTCCTTTTCCTCTCACTGCATCTTGCAACACGTACATTTATTTATGGTTATTACCCGCATCAGTTCATTATTTTACTCTTTATATTTCCTTCTACCTGACCTCATATCTACATTCTTCCAATTTCTGCCTTCGTCTATTCTGTTCGTACGAGTAGTTGTAAAAGGGTATCGAACCTATTGAATATCGCTGGGAAAAGTGTATGGAGCTAAAAGGAGTTTATGTTGAAAAATAAATACATTTTTTTCCAAAATTGTGTTTTCTTTGTTGGGTCGCGTACATCTGAGATCACCCTCGTATGTAAACACCTATATACCATTTTACACTATTGTTGGTAATCTACTGGTTAGGGTAGGTTTTTGCATGGAAACAAGCTGCCAAATTGCACGACAACAATTTCCTTGTCTCTCTTAAGAGATCATAACCTGACATCCAACATTACAAAAAGCCCCTCTTCTATTCAAAATACTTTCTGCCTCCCTTAATTTCGTCCAAGATCCCTATCCTATTCTTACCCTTTCCCTGTTTGCTTAACATTGAACTCTCTATCATATTCCATTCCCAATCAAAACGCTCTGCTTACATTTTTCCCATATCTTTTTGATATTTTCCCAACAAAATCCCTCTCCTCCCCAAAGTACCTAGCTCTTCATTGTTTTACTTCAAGTCCACCTTACCTATTTCATCCTTCACCGTGCCCACATTTCACATCCACGAATGTCATCCTGCTTCAATGGCCATATTTCCGCGCCATACAAAACTACGCTCCATATCAAAGTTTTAGCGAGTCTTTTCTTCACATTTTCAACTCTAAGACTGATTAATTCACCATAATTCATTATTAAAAAATATATTCCAGCCTACGAGGGTAATCCCAGAAGTACACGAGCCAACAAAGAAAACACAACAATTTTGGAAAATAATGGTTTATTTTTCGACATAATTTCTTTTCAGCTCTTTGCACTTTTCCCATCAATCTTCAATAAGTTCGCTACTCTTTTTATTATAAGATCTGTCTTGCTTCTCAAAATAGCCATTAACTGCCGATTACACTTCTTCATGGTTGGAAAATATTTGACCACTGAGCCATTTTTTCAAGTTTGCGAACGGAAAAAATCCGAGGGGGCTACATCTGGAGAATAGGGTGCATGAGGTAGCAATTCAAAATTTAATTTATGTACTTTGGCCATTGCAAAACGGATTTGTGAGCTGGTGCGTGGTCTTGATGAAGCAACACTCTCTTCTTAGCCCAATGCGGCCTCTTTTGCTTGATTTCTTCTCTAAGACGTTGCAATAAGTTCGCACAATACTCACCATTGATAGTTTTTCCTTTTTCAAGAGAGTCAATGAAAATTAACCCGCGTTCATCCCACAAAACCGCCATGACCTTGCCTGCAGATGAAACGGCCTTCACCTTCTTTGGAGCCGGTTCTCCGTGTTGAATCCATTGTTTTAGTTGTTATTTTGTCTCGAGTGTGAAGAAATGGACCCAAGTTTCATCCATGTTTATGAAACAGCGCAAAAATTCTGCTTTGTTGCTGTGAAACTTTGGTAAACACTCACTTGAAACGTCTTCACGACACTGGTTTTGCTCGAGTGTGAGCAAACGCGGCACTCATCTTGCATACGGCTTTCTCATGTCCAAATATTCAGTTAATATGCCATGTACCGCACTTTTTGAAATTACCGCACTTTTGGATTCTTCGTGGATTTTCTTCACCATTTCTGGAGTCGTCACCTCATTTGGTCGACCAGTTCAATGCTCGTCTTGACAGCTCGTACGGCCTCGTTTTAACTCTGCCACCCAATATTTTACTTTTGTGAACGAAGGAGCAGACTCACCCGGAGTAAAATCCAGTTCAGCTTTTAATTGTCTCCATTTTCACAGATTCACTGAAAGCGTTCACTATTGATGGATGCCAAACAAATACTATACAACGTGGCGTCTTCTAACTGGAAACATATGCTTTATAGATTGCGTACTTTCTTAATACAGTGATATTTTTTAAACGACTACCGCCATGTCTAGGTCAGGTGTGGTACTTCTGTGGCCTCCCATGTACATGTACTTAGGTATTTGCATATTTATAAAACTTATGTGTAGTTATTCTTGGCTCTTTTCGAATTTTAGTACCTTCTAATACGGTTTAAAGGTAACTCAATATTTTTAACCAATTTCCCGCATGCCTGCCTATTAATTAAAGAAACTTGTACGATCATAAGTTATAGATGGCTAATGGCTCGATAAAATCCGGTGGAAATCACTCAGGGCAATTTTTACTCTCAAAGCAATACGATGAAAAAAAATCGTCCTGACATATTCGTTCAGCTGTTCTATCTCTTTAGGTTGAGGAACTCATCTAGTGAAATATCTAATTTCCTGACGGCAATGCTGCCAGATAGGTACCCTAACTCACTATTTTTGTCTCTCCGCCTTACGCTTCCAATTTCCTTCCTTTGGTGTCTCAAAAACTCCTACTGCATCGACTTCGTGTCGACCGTTTCGAGGATATCATCTAGCGTGGAACGAGAGGGGCATCGGGAAGGGGGAGGTGGAGGTGGTCTGAGTCTGTGTGTGTGTATGCGTGATCGATGAGTCCCTGGGACGCTAAAGCGTTCGCCTGTGCTCCTGGGCTTGCGCTTGGGTATATGTGTGTGTTTTTGAGTCTGAGCTTCGAAGGATTATGTGATGGAGCGGTGGGTGGGCGTGTATATGTATATATTTTTTCATATCAGATGCTTTTTTTTTATTCCGAGCGGGACTCGGGAGGCGGCAATCTTTTTTCCTGGATTATTTACGCGTTTTTTTTTCTATCTGCCTGCTATGAGTCGTGATTTCGATGATGGCTTACCTACCGAGGAACGATGGAATTAGGACACTCTGCGGGAGAGTGCTTTGAAAGAGGACGCATGTTTTATTCACGGTTGTATCATCTTTCTCCACCCCACTCTTTTTTTATGCGTTTTCCGGTGTTTCGAAAGTTTATGAATGGAGTGCGTTGCGACGATATTTTTCAGAAACAGTTTCGGGACCTCGCTAACGGAAGCCGCGTGCCACGCCGAACTTTTCCTCGGTGTTGATTCCCATTTTATTCGGTATCGCATACGTTTTATGAAATCATAGTGCTGGACAAAAACAAATCGTAAAGTTATGTCAAGTTTTTATGTGGGTTAAGGTAATCGTTTGAATTCATTAAACCGTAAATATACAATCATGCTTCCTAGTAGTCAATGAAATAATGATTGTATTTCTAACAAGAAATTTTAACGTTTAAAATATCCAACCTTGGACTTTTCTTTGAGTCCATTAATGGGTATCGCCTGAGATTCATAAAATTTCATCAATGACCGGATAATTATAGAATTGGTGATTGGTGGGATATATTTAGATGCAGGTGGGAAATTATTTTAAACCTAATCTAATAATATTGCTAATACGACTGAATTCGACAGACCTCTGGAAAGATTCTAATCGCACACGTCTCCATCGAATTTTGAAGCGAACAAACGTGTAACTGCCACCAGATATAAATGCGGAGGATATTTTTGATTTTCGACGACGAAAATCAACCCGTGCGTTTTGACTGGCATTCACGCCTCTCCATTTGATCAATCGGTTTTCCATCAGCATTTTGAATGCAACTTTCAGCGTTTCTGAAATGTTGGCGACTGACACTAACTCCCTTTGATGAGCCGAGTTCGTCGTTCGTTTCGTCGGGACCATTGGGTGAGGGGTTTAGAGGAGGTCGGGGGAAGGAGGGGAGAGGGGGTGGGGAGAGCCGGGAAGGTTTTGAGCACGATGTGGATAACGAGCAGGACGCGAGATCGTACGGAGGCAGCTAATCCGAGACTGGAAACCGTATTCGATCCATTTCCGAGTGATGGGTTGGGAGTTTTGCTTTCGCTAACGACCTCATACGTTATTCCAAAATGCTATGCTCCGAAGTCATTTATTATGCCATCAAAGCGCGGATTAAATATTTTCGGCCGGGAAAAAGAGACGTTTTCCTATTTTGCTTGAGATACCTGCTTGAAATACACGTAGGAAGTCTAAATGGCAGGATAAACGATTATTTTTCATATGAACAAAAATCTCTCTGAAGGAATGGCAGCGAAAATGGATTCAATATTTTCTCTCAGCTACCCATAGATCAGTCGACGTATTTTCTACAGAGCTAATTTCCAATTGATAGTGCGCTCAAAATTCAAAACTTGAATTTTTTTGAATGAAAAAGTGCAGTTTATCTTTGGAATGTACCGGATATTTAGCGAAGTGTAGCCTGAAAGAGAACGAAAGGTCACATTGAAAAAAATCTGTAATTTTGTTTAATATCTGGTATGGAATATGAGAAGCTTCATTCTGTGTTTCAGCAAGCACTTGAAAAATATGTTGAAGTGGAAGAGAGTAATTTTTGTGCATATTTTGGAGAAGGCATAATGGATGAACCAAGTTGGGTTATGGAAGAATTTCCAAGAGTAAACAACCCGTTACTGTATGCTATGTAATGCTGAATGTTATTTAATGGATGTATAAAAATGATATATCGTGTACTCGTGGGCGTGAATGAGACGTTGAAATTAAAATTGGAGTAAAATTTGAATTCAAAATGCCAACATGGCTGTTCAATGTATTTTTGGGAAAATGTAAGTGAGATGGTTGTGTGTGGATGTAGAAAATAGCTGAAAGTAAAATTCATTGCAATACGCCAAAATTAAAAGTTGTTGACTGAGACGTGTCCACAGGTATCCATGAAAATTTTTACTGGTACCACAAAAAAAATGCGAAGAATGTTTCTAAAACAAGAGTAGTGTTTGATGAGGAGAAAAAAAGGGATGAATTAATGGCGAGTGCAAACGAAGATACAATTTTTGGATGAAGGACAAGTGGTTGATTGTAAATATCTTAGTTGAAGGTTTCTTACAGATGGTATGGGATATAAGGTATGGGATGAAAAGGATTGTGAGTTCAGCCAGCAAGGGTATTGGTACAAAGTTGAGTGTATCATTGAATGAGTGGTGGTGACCTAGTTAGCTAATATGATATTGCTTTAAAATATATTCTTCGCCCCTTCATTTTACGGGAGCGAAAATGGTATATCTGGGTTAAGATAAATGCCGACTTCAAGTGGCGGGTATTAGGTACTTGAGGACTATTTATAGTAAAAATAGGTAAAATAAGCTGAAGAATGATTAGGCCATGAGTAAATGTGGATTTGGTACACCGAAACGTAACAAGTACAATAGAAATGGACATTGCTGATTAGATGAGGGAGAGAACATGGATGAGAGACGAAACAAATAAGAAGTATTAGTAAAGGTTGGAGAGGAAGGAGTAGAGGGAAAATGTCAGTGATGACTTTGATGGTAGTGACGGTAAACGTGAGGGTCATTCAAAGTGTTGGGAACATAAGAAAAAATTCACTACATTGTATGAGTATGAAGGAGGCGAAATAAGTACTACGGCTAGATTTGTATTTAAATAGTCAAGGGTATTAGGAAAAATGTTTTTTGCATAGGTTATCATTTTCTAGGAAATAAAAAATTATTTGGTTTGTTTTACGGAGAATATATTTGGATAGGTTACTAGGTTCTGGTATATACTTTCGATGCCTCCTTCGGTAAAAATACCTGTCAAGGATTCAGAAGCTAAACCATTGTTAAAAATCAAGGTACGTTGAATGGGCGACATTCTAAGATGATTTAAGGACTATTAAATTAGACGTTCTTGATTCTTTACTACTTAAGAACTGGAATTAATAATTAACTTGATTCCCTCTTAATTTAAGCTCAATATCCGCTACAAAACTGTGATATGGAGTGTAGTTTTTTACGGATTGGAAGCTTGGTCCTTGAAGCAAGATAATTAGAACGTAATGGAGATTTTTGAGACGTGGTTGGGTAGAAAAAAGTGGGAATAAGTGAAATAGATGAAAGTAGAAAAAACGGAAAGAAACAAGGCTTGACGGGGGGAGGGGTAAGAGATGATAGATGGGAGAAATCTAAGGGAGTCATGTAAGGTGAATGCACAGCATTCTAATTGGATATTGAAATTTGAAGACAGAGATAGAGGGTGGAATGTTAGGTGAGTGGCTAGGATGAGTAAGGAAAAGAAATGAAGGGAGGTAGAACTTATGTGGAATGGTATAATGTATGAAGAGCGCAATTGGAATATATATATATATATATATATATATATGTATGTGTATATAAATATATATGTATGTATATATATATATATATATATATATATATATATATATATATATATATTTGACTTTCATGTTAATCACAGTAGAAAATTACCTCATATCTAGATTGATATCACATTGAGGAAGAGTCACCTAACGGTCCTAGAGGGCTCTGAATGTGCTTTATTCAGTTATAAATGCCTAAAAACACTCATTTGTGGAACAATTTTCGGATATTTCATCACTTGATATATATTTATTTGACCATACTAAATTTCCCTGAAGTTCTCATTTATTTCAAGTTCTATTTCATTTTTAAATAATTCTTTTCCTCATATATTAGTTCCTAACGATCCTAAAAGCGTATGTATATGCTTTTATATGCAGATTGATGGGCAAAATTATGAGAAATAGATTTTCTTTTTGTTCCCAGTATTTGAATACACTAAAATATCATACCGAGTTTTAAGAAAACTATGTTCTGAATAGTTTCCATCTGGTTTCTATCTAGGGGATAATAAGCTGGTAAAATATTATACATAAGTATTACCCTTGAATGTACTGCTAAGCTAAGCAAATTTTGCATCTGAATGAGAAGGTAGTGTTAACCAAATATATTCCTTTCGGTTTAAAAATATATCAAAGCTAAACAAAGTCTTACAGTCGAACTAACAAACTGAATAAAGAATATAATATTTGATGTTCATATCTATTCCACGGCAAAGAATGTTCAAAAAGTATCCCTGATAAGAGGATACTGTCCTACCTTCGTTGATACGCGGAAATACGCTATGAAGAACCATGTAATTTGACGTGAACGGGATGAGGATACTGCAAATTGAATTTTCGTGGAGATTGGTACCAGATATACGTTCTCCCTTTTGTACTTTACCGTTACAGCCCATAATTATTCATTCAAAATCAATAACAAAATTGTGATATAGAAAGAGTACACACCATAGTTGATGGTTACATCCCAGGCTCACAGACATCGCATCAACTGCATTGATAACATCCAATGTAAAAATACGCCAATTTCAAAAAAATATAGCTGCCAGATATATCCAAGAGACAGTTTTGCCACTTTGTCAAAAGTTTACCTCCATGCAAGGATGCATAAGGAGTTCGATACACACACGCCGAAATAGGTTTCGGATATTTATCAAAGGACGATAACCGTCCGATTGTGAGGCGCGTTTCTGCGTGCTTTCATCTTTTAAGGCCAATGCTTTCGCACCTCCACACCCGCCCTCCTCTTCCGCCGAACTCCGCCGCAGTTCGCTTTGCTTATCTTCCTTTCCCTCTGGAGATGGGGAGCTCGTGTTTGCGCTCGCACTTGACCGAGAAATGGCCCATTCCACCCCTCCTTTCCCCTCGGCTCGAAGCCCCTCTGGCTACAGCGGCGCCCTCCCCTTTTTTCCCTCCCACTTTGTCGTCTCTTCTTCCACACCGGAGTCCTGCCTTGACGACGGTGGAAGTCTTGTCTTTCCCAGGAGGGCGTTTCGCATTCGACTACTGTGAGGGGGTCGTCGCACGAGCAAGAGGTATGCGCACAGGGTGGGTTTTTTCCCCCTCCTAACTCTTCCCCCCGCGTCAAAGTTTTAAGTTTCCTGGGCGTGCGGTGACTCCTCGGAGCAATTGCGCCAGGAAGTGATTCGACGTGAACATTCATAGGATTTTGTGTGTGTTCATTCTCTCAGAGATATTAGGGAACCTCATTGACGTTATTTGAAGAGTACAGGTCGAAAAGGTCCGACGACGGACCACTTAGATCGTCGATGGGTAATGATTTGTCGAAACTTAGGAGACTGAGGGAACAAGAGACGTACGAACGGCGTTTATCTAGAGCCATTGGCCAATGCAGAGACTGAACCTGAGATGCGAGAGCGTTTAATTACAGACGCATACTTTTATGTGGAATTTAAATAATAATTTTGATGAGATATGGATGGAATTAGTATTTTTTCATTCTTTGGAAGCTGAAAATCATATTAGCAATTTTGGCAATGAACTTGCACGGTACACTACAAAAAAACTTTCCGAGTGCACATAAACACAGAATTTAAATGTTAGATTTTATTCCTCTAGTGATCATTTTAATTAGTTAGCGTATAGCTAAAAAGTAATTGTAAAGCTATTTTTGTTGTAAATAGATTGACATTGATCTGAATTATTTTCGTAATAATGCATCTAATACTCTAAGAAGTGAATTCCATCATCAAAGAAAAAGTTTTTGGCGTTGATTAACTTAAGTTAGAAAAGCTGCAGAGAGTAATACTGGATGACATATTCCAAGTTTTTAGAAGTTGAAAGCACCCTTTTTTTGAAATACTATGCAAACTTCAAACCAATGTACGCATTACCATATCATCTATAATATGTATCAAAACCTTTTTTTGGGGCGGAGAATTTAAGGTGCATGTCCATGTGATAGCAGAGTTTCCCCTTTTTTGCTTTTCAATTCTAATTTCCACATTATTGGATAGAATTTTTACTAAACCTGTATGTGCATGTGTATGTTGACTGATGGCATATATATTTGCATGCGTTTGGGTTGAGAACGTTTTCGAATGAATATATACGCCTCTAAGAGTGTAGGTTTGCATGAATATGTTGGTTTTGCATGTGGTTTTATTCTCTTTTACGGGTGGAGACCTAACATCTCCCGAAACACGCATTTGCGGTGGCTTCCGGGTTATTATTTCGATGTAGATGAAACTTTTTCAGAATGCAATCAAATCTATATTATCTTCCCTTTGGGGGGAAATTAATACTCTCTCATTGGAACTGTGGTAAATAGTAATTGCCTTTGTGATTTTTTCATAGGTAAGGTCATGTAAGGTACAGTATGTTGCTGAATCGGCTACTAAATATTCACATCGTAATAAAACTATTCATGACCAAGGTAGTACTCGAACCCGCAGCCTTCAGATCGATCGACAATACCGAGCCCTTAGGGATCATCTGTATTTGTATTTAGTGAAATCAACTCAAAGAATAGGAGCTTTAATTTGTGATGATTTTTGCCTCTCAGTAACGCTGGTTGATTTTATCAATGAAAGGTAGTTCAGATGACCATTTCCCTGCCTCGTGATAGGCTCTTTTTTGTAATTCTATGATTCTTTTATCTTTTTCAGCTGTTCTAACTCACAATCTCCCTTGCTCTCTCGCCTCTATTCTCCTTCTTAATGCTCGTAGCTATTCTATTAGGTGTTATATGTCTACCTGACACAGTTACTCCTCATGCATAACTGCTGATTATTTCGTTGACTTATCCTGAAAAGTGAGCGCTGTTGTCCTGTGAGTGACCAGAAAGTCGCGATACATCCAATGGGTAAAAAATGATGGAGGAGCCATGGTGGTAGTTGTATTGTGAACATCAACAGAGCTTCATGGAACATGGAGGTGTTTTTAGTTACAGAAAATGGAGGATATTTTTAATGAATAAAAAAGTCATGGAATGGGGTTAACATATAAGAGGTTGAGTAGGCAAGCACATTTACATTTTAAATTCAAACGAAAAAATATTTTAATAATATTGCAGCCCGAGAGAACCATGCATCTGGATATAGTGAAGAAAAACTAACTTCATATTAACAGTGATGTTAACAAGCAAAACAAAACCTCTCAACGGTCGATCAATGATAGGCAATATAACCAGTTACGTTTTATCCTGCCTCCTTAATTTATTCATGCGCCAAAGCGTCGCAGTATCCTGGTGAGTTGACAAATCAAATATAAGGATACTTAGTTTTTTTCAAATATAAGTGATACTTAGGATCATTAACTGATAAACCTATGAGATTTGCTGTTTCCAGATCTTTCTGGGAGAATAAACTTGTCACAAGGAAAGGAAATACCTTTTCCTCAATGTATTCCATAAGCCATGGCGCTAACAGGTAAATTGTTACAAGGCTCTCTTCTCTCCTTACTTTCGGATTGGATGTATTGCCAGTAAATAGGGAAGGTTGTTTGTTGAAATTGCCTGCGCATATGAAGTGATGGTGATGCATACGAACAATAGGAATTAAAGCAATTTTTTTCTAGGCCAGGTAATATTTTAAATACCATAGTAAAGTATGAACTATTTGGTAAGGGTAAAATATCTTAAATTTCTTGGTTTTTAGACTACTTGTCATGAACATGATTGGGGATTCAGGCTTAGAATAATTTTCGGATCTTTCCACGAAGGCTTAAAATGCCGCTACCTTTTCCACTTAAAGGACCCAGACCTTTCAAAATCCCAAAATTCTGAAGAATTGTTTATGGCGGGTCAAATAGGAAACTCAAACTTTCGGAAAACTTATTTATCATGATTCTCTTTCTTTTCCGAGGATATTCTGCTAAAATGTACTAAACTAATCGACTACAGAAAACCCAAAACCCATAGATATGCTAATGGAACTCAGAAATATTTTTAATTTCTCTCAGGGAAAAAATAATATTGTGACCTGATTTTCTAGTCGTAAATCATTTTGAAACTTTAAAACATTAATGCACGCTCCAAATGTAGCCTACTTTTGATGAATTTGGAGTACGACTACTATCAAAGTTGATCCTCATGCAGCGAATTTTTGTCAATTCAAGTCAGGTTGTATTTTTTCTTCAATCATTTGTTTTGTTTGAAAGCACTTAATATACCACGAGTTTCATTTCAGTTCGAGTGAAGAGGTGAAGCGTTAGTTTAGCTTTAACTGATGAGGATAGTGTTAATGGAGGTTACATCTTGATTTAAGAATGCTTAAACCACTTGAATAATAGAGCAAGTATATATACATATATATATATATGTATGCATATATATATATATATATATATATATATATATATATATATGCATATATATATATATATATATGCATATATATATATATATATATATATATATATGCATATATATATATATATATATATATATGCATATATATATATATATGCATATATATAGATATCGTATATAAGAGTATGTATATATCGTAAGCATTAAAATTCACGCATTTTACACTCATTAATACACGATGAGTGCCATTGCAGACTTTGTTTAAAGTTGCAACGACTTGGTAAAAATTAACATCCACCATAATAATTTAGAAATCCATTAAAAATGTTTGAAACTGTGAGACATTCTTTTTACGCTTTATTTCAATTATTTGAGGCTTCCAGTAGTTCTATTAGATTTTAATACTATCTAAATATGAAATTGTGTATGTCCTGCGAAGGTTGATAAGATGGAGCGAAGTCATGAAGCCTCTTGCCGAGCCCTTTTACAGAGCTTCAACGCATTCAATCCTAAAAGGTGAGGAAGTGGAGGTATGCCCAAGCATCTTTGAATAGAGGTTTTATGATAAATCCCTTAGTTGGGTCACTGCAACGGATTTATGAAGGCTATTTACTTAGACAAGCATTAAGAAGAACTGCTTTTTTACGTTACTGAATAGAAAATGAGGGGACCGTCTACTTAGTTTACTTCAACTTTTTGAAAAATGAACAATTGACAGCTAGTTTTAATTATAAATGTACATGACATTTTTTTTATGAAGGCAAATAATGAAAATATATAAGTGAATGAATGTACATTAAATGAAATTAATTTCCAATATGAGTATTAACGCCAGGAATAAATGATATCATCTTTTCCTGTTTATAGCACTCCATTATGTAACAAATTTCTCTAAAAATGTTGCTTTTCGAAATGGTCTGGGAAAATGAAATTATCTCCCTGCTTTAATTTTATTTCATAAAATGAAGTAAGTTTACTTTCACTGGTGGTCATGGACAAATTACAACGGCTCGCTAAATATGAAAATTATTTTACAAGCAAAAAACAAGAGAATCGGTAAACAAATATTTATTCCGCTATTACTTTTTAAGTGAAATGTCGCATCTTTGCTAATAGTAGTTTAGGATGTAGTGATAGCTTTTCATAGAGTTCAATAAATGTTTTGGAATAATTTTTGCTAAACAAATGTCATAAATAATTTCATTTTATGAAAAGGTTATTCTATAAGCGTAAATTGTTGATTAGTGGATGAAGAGGTTGTTCTTAGAGTGTCAAATGAAGCAAAGTTATCCTACAGAGTAATTTGAGAAAAGATTGCATTTAAAACATTTACAAACACATTCTAGACTATCGTTATTAAATTGAACTTTATTTAATATAAAATAAAAGTAATTGTTGAATATTCTTCCTGGTGTAATTCCACCTGAAGTGTGGAGAGAAAGTACAACTAAGTGAATTATTTCGGCAATTGTAAATAAGTTGTACATGTTTCCACGCCTTAGTACAACGTTTTTGTGAATTTTCAAACAATTTTTGGAAGAAGGGGAAACTTAAATTCCTGAATTACGTAAAAATGGTAGATAATCAATCTTGTGTCTCATGTCACACATTGGTATTGAAGGCTGTGTCTCAGTTTGATATAAAATAATAAATCCTTCTCAATGATAGGAGTGAACTAGGCATGGGTACATTAATAACTAATCTCAAATTGTGTAATATGAATTAAAATATTAATATTTTACCGTGCCAAATATAAAAATACATACCCAACTTGATTTACTTGAACTTTAAAAGAAAACTCTTCATTTTTGAGTAATATTTTTGCATTATAATAGGATATTACCAAATTGAAAATCAAGTAATAAGCAATTACCAAATTGAAAATCAAGAGTTCTGTGAAGTCCTTCATAAACAACAACCTTTCTTCCACTAAACCATAAATCCTATCTTCTTTGAGGAATATTATTTGCGAAATTTATCGTTTTCTTGTAGAACTTTTCCTACCGTAATTCTAAATATATATATATATATATATATATATATATATATATATATGTGATTATCGGGAAATTTGATTTTTGAATTGACTCTACAATTAATTCGTGGACTCAAATGTGATTTAAAATCATAGGATTTTTTTTTGATAACTTGTTATATATATTTCCAGGTAATATATAAATAGTGATACATAATTATCACTAGTTCTATATTATACACATATGCATGAGATTTGTGAAAAACTTATATCGAATTACTTATTATGAATTAAACCCTTGGATTTTCAATATTATAGGTCAATAAATTCATTGAAAATACTGGTGAATAAAATTTAATTTCTCTTGATACCTGCAAAACAAAAATATTTATGACCAAGGACTTCACATAAATTCCATTTGATAAAAAAGTTTGTTTAGGGTTCATGGCACAAAACTCTTTACTATCATGAGGAAAAACTGAAAAGACCTATTTCTTCGTAATTTTTATCTACATACCTCTTCAGTTTATTAGAATCATATCCTTTACGTAATTTATTTTAATAGATGAAAAACCTAAGTGCCTTTTTGTTTTGAAAGTGTCACACTTCAGTTATCCTGGAGGAAAAATTCAGCCATTTTAGTTTTATGCAGATGATGTTGTTAAGCTTCAGGTTACTTACGCAAATCTCGTCTCGCGTTTGTATTCCCAAATTCTTCCATGCGTGTCAGCGTAACACGTGATATTTGCCATGTTTATTCACTTAATGCATATTCATGTATTAAATTGTGACCGTTTATGCAAATGCTCGCATGTCTACTACCGTGGTGGGCCATAAAGGAGGATACTAGAACTCGCTGTGGTGATCCAATTAGTAAACGTGATGTGATTTGTTATACTACGCAATTCTCACAGATTCTACAACAACTATATTGAACAGAAGATATAAGATCTGCTTTAATTGAACACAAAAAACCTAGTGATGGCTTGTTCATGATCAAATAAATTTCTAGTTTTTGATAAAATTTCTTCTAAATTTACTGACTCATAAATGTCGTAAAACATAATTAAATGAGGATTATGTATTTATGGTATTTCCCATTTGAATAAGCATTTCAGTATGTTTAAAACTAGAATTGGTATTAATTCTACTGTATAAAGCCATCGAGAATTTGAATGCCGTTTTCTACTACTTATCAACTTCAAGTCAGTCAGATGTTACAATATTTTGAATTTTTAGTTCTTTAATTTTGATTAAGGAGTATCATTTCAGAGAACCTTTTCCAGTACTTTGGTCAGGATTTCGCTAAAAAGAGAATGATATTTGGACTTACTTGTTAGATAGATCTGCAGTACGTGGGTCATTCAATACGTCCTAAGAATAAAGTATAAAAATAATTTATGTTTTGTAGATTTTTTTAATTTCTAAATTTAATATTCCTCTAGCTCAATACACTTTTCCCGGCGTTTTTCCATCTCTTCTTCAGCCACCCAAAAAGTAGGATTTTGGAAGGCCCTCAAAATAGACATCTGTGTTGGCGATGACCTCGTTCGATGTGAATTGTGTACATCGAGCCAGTTTTTCAAGTTTGGAAAGAAAAAAAAAGTCAATGGGGCCAAATATGCTAAATTCGGTGGTTTACTTAATTATTTGAACTTGAAATCTGTTGATTTCACCATCAAAACTACGCAGGTGTGTATCCGTGCATTTTCTTCATGGAAGAGAATTTTTTTCCTTGCCAAATAAGGCAGTTTTTTTCTGAATTTCTCTACTTACTTAGTAACGTCGCATAATACTCTCTATTTATCATTTGTCCTTTTTGAAAGTAATCGACGTAGACGATTTTGCTTGCATTCTAAAATACCGTGGATATAACATTGTTGGCCGATATAACCGTATGCCTCTTTTTTTTTAGCCGGATCAACTTAAAAACCCAATGTTTCGATTGTCTCTGGAGTGTATCAGTGTATCCATATTTCGACATCATTTATTACTATCATGCATCGACGCAGAAATTGGTTATCAGGATTGCGACGGAAAATTACCAGACCAATATCATAATCGGCTGCACGATTGGGTTGTTCTCCACTGAAAGTAAACGTGGCACCCATCTCTCATCGGTTTTTTTCACACCCAATATTGCAACATTGAAAACAATGCCTATTATGATATGGCTGTGGACTCAAGTGGCGAAATTTGATTCGGTGATCATTAAAAAAACCATACGTGGATTTTGTCAAATGTTGGAAGTCCAACAGACGTCCCGAACGATGTTCATAATTTTTGAATGTACGGGCACGTTAAAAATCATTTACCCTATTGTTAACAATCACTTATACAGAGGCAGATGTGCCAGATGAGCAGATGTGAGTTAAAATCTATTTTTGCGTTAAGCCTTTTAAATAAAAGTTTAATCACGGCATAGAACTGTTTTTTTTCCATTTTTCTATGCAAACAAAATTGTGTTGGTTTAATCGACTATGAAAATGAAACTACAAGATAAATATAGCCAAAGCGTGAATAGCAGTATAGTGAGAGATGTACCCCTTTAAAGCGAACCTTTTCCGATTCTAGGAGCACTATCTTTTTGATTCTCTAAGACGAAATTGAACTAACCATGGATTCTGATATATCAGTTGATTATTGCATTCAATTGACCTTCTATTAGCACCAAGGTATTGCCAGTAAAATTATCATTAATCCATTGTAAACAGTAGTCCTGTTGGTCATAAAACATTTAGAATTTATAATAGTGCTCTAATAATTGCGAGTATAGGTATATCAAACTACTTGAGTACCCAATGAACTTCTCTCTAGCTGTTATTCGCCACTGTCATGTAAACTTCCGTTAATTCTCCCTATATTATATCAGGCGTCCTCTCAGTATTTCTTTCCTAATTTATCGCCGCCCCATGAATGATACCAAGTTCTTAATAAAAATCGTCAGTGGTAATTATAGGTCATCTGAACTTGGGAGTACCTCCGCAATTGACGTGGTCAAATTCTTTTTTACGGTTGGTGACCTAACACCCCCCGCCACACGCCCTTGCGGCGGCTTGCGGGGTATTATGTAGATGTAGATGTAGAAATTACCTCTTTCATTGTGTCACCCTTCGTCTCTCAATCACAAAACGTCCATTAATATTTAGACTTCCAACAACCTGTAATGCAATGATGAAACGTCTCTCTGACTTCGTCCCTCTCAGAACTGTTCATTTCTATCCATTCTTGTCGTGCTCTTTCCCCCTTCTAATTTTCGTGGGACCTCCTCATCGTTTCTTTTCATTTTGTCCCATTAAACATGTCAAGTAAGTTAAATTTTTATGTGGTGCTTTTACTTGTTAGCCGTAAAGTTTAAATTGATATCATTTGTTTTTCTATGTTATTTGCCCAATGTAATTGGCCTGATGCTGTTTTGAGCTATATATATATATATATATATATATAAATATATATATATATATATATATATATATATATATATATATATATATATATATATATATATATATATATATATATATATATACACACACACACACAGGGTCGCACCCAAAAGTGGTAGGACTGATTTTTTTACAAGAATTTTATTGACGATATACTAACATCGACTTAATAATCTTCAAAGTATGCGCCTTCAGCTGCTACACAGTATAACGTTGCTCCCATTCCCCGTACGCCCGCTGGAAATTTTCTTTGGGGATGCCGTTGATGACCCTCGTCGAAGCCTCTTCAACGGCCTTTATCGAGTCAAAACGTCGTCCCTTGAGCTGTCTTTTCATCAGGGGGAAGAAGAAGAAGTCCGGTGGTACCAGATCGGGAGAATAGGGCGGGTGCGGCAACGTGGCAACGCGGTATTTGGCCAGGAGCTGTCTGACGACGAGTGCGCCATGGCACGGCGCGTTGTCATGATGAAGCACCCAGCAGTTTGCGATGGCCGGTCGGACTCTTTTCACGCGTTCTCGGAGGCGGGTGAGCACCTGCACGTAAAGGTTCGCATTCACAGTCTCCCCTGGTGGGACAAACTCCTTGTGAACCACTCCATGACGGTCGAAAAACACAATCAACATCGTTTTGATTTTTGATTTGCTCATGCGAGCCTTTTTTGGACGTGGGGACGCGGAAGTGTGCCATTCTGCGGATTGTCTTTTCGTTTCGGGGTCATATTGAAATACCCATGTCTCTTCACAAGTTATCACATTGTCCAAACAATTTTCATCTCGGTGCAAATTGGCTTACACTTCTTCGGAAATGCGCAAACGCGTTGCCTGTTGGTCGACACTCAGAATTTTCGGCACCATCTTGGCGCACACCTTGCGCATGGCCAAATCCTGTGAAATAATGCGTTGGACGTTGGATGCAGACAGACCCACCTGGTCTGCAATTTCTTCACTGGTTAAGCGTCGGTCTGTGTTCATCAGTGTCCTCACTCTGTCCACATTCGTGTCGGTTCTTGCCGTCGACGGCCGTCCGGAGCGATGGTCGTCTTCAACGAGCTCCCTACCCTCTTTAAACAACTTGTGCCACTCAAATACTGTGGAACGGCTTAAGGCAGTGTCCCCATAAGCCTGCTTGATCATATCGATGGTCTCAGTCGCCGTCTTCCCGAGTTTCGCACAAAACTTCCCGGAATAACGTTGCTCTAAAGTCAGATTCATTTCGTTTTTCGACGCGGACAAAAAACTTGCTTCACTAAAAACGGTGTCCTCACTCAACGACAGCCCGCGGGCGACTGAGGTTGGTGTCGGTCTGTTGCTAAGAGCCCCCTCCACCTTACCCTGCAAGGCAGACCCCCCTCCACCGCTCCGTTCGCGCCAGAGAAAATCAGTCCTACCACTTTTGGGTGCAACCCTGTATATACATACATACGTGTGGGTCGTGGTAGTCCAGGGTGTAGAGAGTTGGACTTTTGACCAGAGGGGCCCGGGTTCGATTCCCGGGCACTCTGGGCACCTGCAGCTACACCCAAGCTATGTGATTTTTCGGGTACCAGATCTTCCTGGGAAACCATAACGGGCACAGGGAATGGAACTGATCCCCCTGCCCTAATGTGTGAATTTAACACGCCGTCGGGCTTAGTACTGGGTGAACTCTGCCATCACCTACCAAACCGACCTTCGGGTTGATTTCTATGTTTATATATAAACACTGTAATCAACCCAGTGATAGAGTTCACCCGTTCTAAGCCCGACGGCGTGTAAAATTCACGTATCAGTGTAGGGGAACCAGTTCATTTCCCTGTGCCGGTTTCTCAGGAGGATCTGGTAGCAGAAAAATAGCATAGTTTGGGTGAAGAAGGAAAGCGCACCAAAAGAAAGCATTTCAAAGAGAAAAAAAATGCTCGTGTGTACTTTCTCTCCGCTACACACGCCTAGCGGTAGCAAAACAAAAGGATTCTAATATGTACAACAAGAGATAAGGTCCTTCTTAAACTAGGGAGCAAAAAAAGTAAGGTCTTCCCTGCGAAAGAGAGACTAAGAGTCAAACCTCACGCTTCAAGGAAAGCGAGGTGGTCCACCGCCGCAATAAAAAAAAACCCGATCGGAACCTCCATCTTCGAGGGAGTTACGCTCTCCAAATATCGGCGGCCGAGGTCTCAGTCGCCGGCGAAAACAGTTACTCGGTAAAAGCAGGTACGTACATGCTAACGAGGAATCGTAACTTGAAATACTGAAATCTTCGGGGAGTTCATACAACCAGGTGCCGCGATTCTTTTGGCAGGAGATGTCGTTCGGGAGCTATTTCACCTACCAAAGGAGAAATAAACACAAAAGGAAAGGATCTTAGGGAAAGCAATCATATCATGTCAAAAACCATGTTATAACATGTCACACGTATGTATGCATTTAAGGTACTAAGGTAAGATCTGGAAAGATCGTTCTACCAATCTCTGATTGAAAGACTAATGAATGTGCAATATTTATATCTGGCGGAATAATTTCCGGGCTCTTAGTCGTATAATACTAGTAATAGCAGGCCAACTTACTATAGGTTGGGTTTAATATATGCGCCATATTGTTTTGATTTGTGGTTGTCTATCCATTCTTTCTCTATTCTGTCTCGTATAATTTCTCGTAATTTAACTAAGTATTGCATAACAGTAATTATTTTTTTTAATGAATAGACAAGAATAAATAATTAGTTACCCGAAACAAAATATTTTGAATAGGGATATTTATGGTCCTAAAACTAGAGTTGACGATCTATACGAGTGCTTTTAAAGTTATTTAAGCTCTATGAAAAACACCAGAGAATGTCCTTACTAAAGAATTCGAACTTCATCGTAAAACTTCCCAAAATAGAAAGCGTACGGGCTTCTGACGTGTTTCCATAAAATCGAAATGAAGTCACCGTGGGAAGAGATCGACCGGGGACACGTCTAACGAGGATTCTGCTTATTTACGTGATTGGGGAAGTGGGCACGACGAACAGCGGCTTTTAAAACCAACGACAAAAGAGGGGGAGGAGCCCTGGAAGGCGGTTCCAAGTTGAGGGGAGGGGATGAAAGACGTGGAAAGGGGGGAATGGGAGATGGATACATCTCGCTTTCTCGGTCGCATCGCTTAAACAACGTGAAATTACGACCCGATAGAGTATGCTGTGAGAACAAGGTCATGTCATAACATCGGGATAAACTTATCTCATGGAACAAACATGCTTCAAAGTTCTCTCTTCGGAGCTTACACTCTCTCCGTGAAGATCGGAACGGAGCCACAGCCGTCAAATAATTGCGCGATCAATTTATGGTAAGTTGGTTGGATCGCACATAAATCACGACGACCCGATTCGATGCAAGGAAATTGATGTCCCATTCATATCGGACGCTAAACCAAAGAATTAACCCATGCTAGCATCCTGAACAATAATGAAGTCTAGTGGGTAGAGCTCTACTACTCACGGGATGGTTCCAGACTGAAACACGGGCGATTGTCTCATACCCAGCTGAAAAACAATACAGTATGATTTTATGAGTGAGAGAACTTTCTGAGAAACCACTTTATGATTTCAGCATCTTAGGGTTTAATCCAAGATCAGCTCAAGCCCGATTTCTATGAATTAATCTTCGGGTCGATAACTGTGATTGTATGTTGTTTGCCTGGTCATTTATTTCAAATTTTCTGAGCAGCTTCCAAAGGACGGTACCGATAGGAAGTCAGTATTGATGGTACATCACTTCGATCCGAATTCATGGTGGTCGTGTACCATTTTGAATAATGAAATTGGAGTTCTATTTTTTATAGAACATGGCCAGTAATGAGCTGTTAGATTTTGAATTGACAAGTTACTTGTACAAGGCAGTATTAATTGCTATTATACTATTTTAATATTGAATTTGACTCGAAAGTATCTTTGTACTTTTGGTTTTCTTATAGGTATATACTATTTGTTCATTTAAAATAATAAATAAGACATTTGATCACCAGCCATTACAATTTTCCATAATTAGGGGGTGGAATCAATGGTGACACTTTCAACTATGAGTATGACTCTTTTTTTATCAGCACAAAAATAACATGAAAAGACGATTTCATAAGTGTACTTGTGTGTATATATTTATTTTCTTTGACAGAGAACTTAAAATAGTTAATATGTATAACCTTTTAATTATTCTCACAAGAAATTCACTTCGAGTAGTAAAAGTTCGGGGAAATAAGGCTCGATGCGATTCGACAGGGAGATCGTTATCGTCAATGATCCCCATAAAATTGCGGGTTGTCTAACAATATTAAATTCAACTGCGTATACACCACCTTGTGGTTAATTCATGTTATTGGTGGTTTAGTTTGCCTTTGACCAATTAGTTTGATTCTAATGGGTCACAATGACTCACATATTATTTGCTTCATTTTTAATTTTGATTTTGGTGAATATTTTTTATTTGCTATCAGGAAGCTATAAGGCATGAAATGAAATCTGATATTCTAAAGGTTCCTCAATATTTGGCCATCTCTTGTAATTATTATTATTATTGTTAAAAATACACATGTGCTGATAGACAGTGTCAGATGGAACACAAGTCCCAAATAATCGCAAAAGATAATAGATAAAATCAGACTTCAGAACACAAATCTCTTTAACAAAACAAGCGAATCCCCATCCCATTTACAACCATTAATCAGCAAGAAAAAAAGATAAATAAAAAAAATTAAGCTATTACATATAATACAATACACCACACATCAATCAAATTATTACATATATACCTTACATCTATTCTTAAAAGTATACACTCTGTTAGGAAAGGGCTCGAATATTTTTGCAGGTAAGGTGTTCCAATCAACAATTGTTCTATTTAGAAAAGAAATTTTTTTTTATTTGTTCTCTGTGCCCGGCATTTTACCTTAAATTTGTGATCATTTCTACCTATAAAATTTGGGTTCCCCGCCTCTTTCCTAAGATTTGCCCAAGCTTTCTCCCCCTTCAAAATGCGGAACAATCCACAAAGTCTGCTTACTTTCCTTCTACTTTCTAGAGGTTCCCAGTCCAGCGTTTCTAGCATGTCAGACACACTCTCCATCCTCCTATGCTTCCCCAGTACATATCGGACAGCCTTTCTTTGCACCTTTTCCAGTTTTTTAATATGACCTTCTTCATGAGGGTCCCATACAAGAAAAGCGTACTCTAAAATTGGTCTTACTAGGGTCTGATAAGCCTTCTCCTTGGTTGCTCTAACGCTCCCTTTGAGGTTTCTCATCACCCAATGAAGAGTTTTGAAAGCTTTCTTAAAGATGTACTACCTAAGTTAAATATACACTTAATTATTTGCAAGTATCACTTCTAGGCATAAATTTTCTGAGAATTTATATTCTCTATTGTTTCCATTTACCTTGTTGCTAAAAGTGATGGAATCACTTTTGCAATGGATGAAAAGTGAAGGTATCAGTGTAAATATGCTCTTGAAATATATTCCTCGTTAAAGCATAGAGGTACTCGAATTACCATTTTTATTCCTTAACCACCTCAAAATATTCTAACCCTTTCCATCAGAATTACCAGACGCACGAAATCCGCATGGGATTATGCGATTTTACGTCCAATGCTTTGTATTTCCGACGGTGCTCAAGCAACTGAATTGCGATGTCTGCTCAAGTGCGCACATATCGCCCGAGTCTGTTAAATAAAGCATGAGGGCATTCACATCACCGACTGGCATACTTAATATGAGTCAAGAGTCAATATTGTTTTGATTTTTTATTAACCCACTAAGTCACCTGTTTATGAAATGCTGACGAAACAATGTACATACAAATAAATTCCTCCCATCACGTTTTATTTAATTTTTGTCACGGCTAGTGTGAAAGGGCAACTCGTAACAGAAATATATGCGCGACTCTCTCTCCCTTTCCACTCCATCGAGTCGATTGCCCATCCCACCGTCCACGCCCAAATTTTCGAAAACGCCTTCCCCTCCCCGGATTCATGGCTAGCAACCGGACCCCGGTTCCCATCCTTCCCGTCTTTTACACTCCCTTCATACCTCCAGGACGAACTCTCTCAGAAAAAGTCATCAACGGAACAAGTAAAAAAAATAAGCGAAACAATAGTTGGCATTCGATCGCTTTCGTCATTTTTTCTAATGAGGCAGAGCGCCAAGTGTGCGGTGAATTTACCGAGGCATGGTGGAAATGGAGAAGTGGAAATGTGAGGATTCGGGCGTATTATTCCAGTGGGGATAGGTGTCGGGAGAGAGTCGGGAGGGGATGAGAATATTGTGTGTGTATGCGTGTGTGCTTGCTCGGCTGTGCTGAGTTGTAAACAAATCTGCGGAATCACGCGCTGGAACGGATGTCGCTGAACTCATCCAAGGGGATGATGTCGCTGGATAGCGGCAATGATCCGTCGACCGGGTAATCGCGGTGACGGCGATTTCATGATTCCTCCCGCTGAAGCGAAGGCCGTGACCAGTATCCCCCTCATTTCTCCTTTCTCTCCCGGCAAACGCCCGTGCCGTCGTGCTTATCCCGGTGAGCTATGCCGTCCACCGTCTGCCACCCGCAATGCCTCTCGTTCGGCCATCCGCCTTTCTCCAGGTAAATTCCCTTTCCACTTCGTCCGCTACCACTTTCATATTTCCTCAGCGGCGCCTCCTTTTATTCCGATCACTTGTGCAGAGTTTCCGCTTTACTTTCGAATGGCACAAAAGAGACACGTACATTAATCGAGAGATTCATAGTTAGCTTGTTGATATTCTATGAGCTGGCCGTCAACGTTCTTATCACCCCCTGCTACCTTCGAAAAGTAAAATGGTAGCAATAATGGGCTACACCATATGATTTCGATATTATCTATTTTACATGAAAGAGATATGAAATCACTCACAAATATTTCTTAAAATAGACCCACCTCTTTCACAAAATATAAACCGACAGTGTTGAACATGGTCGGGTAAGAATTATGGAGTATTAGAAAGAAACAATTGAGGAATAATCGCCATTGAATAATACGAAACGAGTCCATTAATACGAGACGAGTTTCTGGTAAGTGGAGCAATGGATTATGATAGAATAATGGCCACGTACTTACCTATTTGACGAATAAATATTTCTTAATGCAGTTGCTTGCAATTAATCTTATCCCTTGACTTTTTTAGTGACAATAATATTTTAAATTTCTCGGTTTTAACTTTGTCCATATCCTCTTTTCGTAGCTTCTTCTGTGTTGAATTATTGAACCTTACAAGTTGGTGGCATTTTTCTCAATACAATTAAGTTACTGCTCTTGCGATGGGTAAACAATTGAAAGTTTAAACGATACCCTAGGATGTTTTTTCATAAAGAAAATTCCACCTGTAACACGAAATGTGGTTGTATATATTTAGCCCAAGGGCACGTCGGGGTAAGCCTGCAGGTTCTTTTTCGACCACATTTAAAAGTATGAACTACATAGCTTTACTTAGGGAAATTTGATTGTTACAATGAAACAAAGTTACCAATGATGATTGTATATTACTGGCTGAGGAATGTTGGCTAAAGAAATGGAGATTATGAGAGGAATAGAGATGGGAAATGAGTTCATGGATTCATGTGATAAAAACCAACGAACTAGTTTTAGGCCAGTGAAGCATAGAAAAATATTATGTGGGCTGATTATCATTGCATCAGTAAAACCACTCGGTAATTCAAGAAATACGAAATCTAATTTTGAATAATTATCCCCCGGGAAAAGAACAAAGATCAATTAATTGAAAACTAAATTATAGAAAACCCATTCCGGGGTATCACACCTCACAATGTAAGCGCAGACTCTATGATGAGAACATAATTTTTCACAGGTTTTACCGACACCAGTACAGATCATGGATAAAAGGCATTGTTGAGGTTTTTCACGAATCCTACGGTACTATATTGGGCTAAATGGCTTTGTTGAAGTCACAGAGTACATGAACATAACACAAGTGGTTTCGCTAGGAGTACACGACGGTGCCCACTTAAAAGTGAAGTTTCTGAATCTATAACTACATCAATACCCTGCGAGCCACCAAAAAGGTGTGTGGCAGGGGACATCGCACTGATTAAAGGAGGATGAGATCCTCACGGTTGTACTTGTACTACCGAGCCTTATCAACATAATTTCATTATTATTTGCTGAATCACATTAGTGGAATCAACGGAGAAAATCTTGATTTTTCGAAAAATAAAGGATTCCCATCCTTAACCGCTTATCATCTCTCAATTTTTTCCACGAGTTGATTTTCATTCATGGTCTCTCGTTTGCATGATTAATTGTTTAACTTTCTGCGCTTCTGTCAGCATTTCCGTGTGCACCCTTTCGGGCTCTTTCCGTAAGCTTTTATCAGTGCCTGAAACCATTTTACTTCTCCTAACGTGTCCGTTCCACACTCTCTGGCCAGTCCTTTCACCTTCTAAACTTGTCTGATACGTTTTGTTGCAAATTACCCACGCATGGCCCTTGATACGCGCCCATCAACTCTCCCACAACAGAGCCCTCTCCCTCTACGTGATTTGTGTCGGCGCGTTCAGGGGCCGATTGGTTCGCATGCCACAGCGGATGACAACAATAACCCGAGGTCCTCGCTGGGAAATGCCTTCTCATTCATATAACGTCCTAACCGTAATGCGTCGATGGCCGTCGGCGGATTCCACACTCAACTCCTCTTTGCCATTCGACCCTATCCTCCATTTTATGACCTTCTCCCTTGTCCCTTATTCCTCAGCGCACTTTTCACTCCCTGCTCCGTCTCTACGTCAGCTCCTTCGTTAACGACACTTCCTGGAAGGTAAAGACTCCAGGAATTCCTGATGCACCCTTCGTCCACCAGCTGTCTCGTGGCACGGTGAAGAATTTCACCTTTCACCGTTGCATATACTTCGCGTTTGTCAGCCACATCCTCTATCTTTCATGCTCTTATATTCCTTCGTCATTCCTGTCTTCCGTCTTTTTTTCGTTTAAACCCATTCTTTTTTTTAACCCATTCTTTTGTTCCCATACCCTGCCAGACAGTGAATTCGTAAAGTTTTAGATTTAGAGTTTGATTTCTTGTGTCGTTGTGTCTCACCTCAAACCATTTGATATGAAATATTTTTCTTCCTGTTTACCCGGTTTAGCTTCTGAAGTAAAAGCATAGGCATGTATTTTAGTTTTTTTTCAAATAATTTCTTTCTTTGCGCTTAATTTTCCTCAATTTTTAAATCATAATAATAATGGAGCATTTGTTTATCGGGTATGTGAAAATCTATTCTAACTTTGTCGGAAATATTTTTGAACATTGTAATCGTGAAATAAAACATCATATAATCCATGAAGTTTAATTTCAGTAGCTAATGACTATAATAATTTGAACTTCATAAAAATAAATATCCGAATTAAATTTTGAGAAACTTTCCTCTGAGAAATGATTTGTAGACTGAAAAATCGTTTTTATTCCGCTGCATCCTTTGCTTGACAACAACGTATGATGCTGGGGAAAACCCAACTCTGTATTTGCTGGACAATTTTCTTAAAACTGTCTAGCATAGCATGCTGAAAGTAACAGCTTAATTGGCATTCCGTTAAAACAATTATTAATTAGCCGAGTCTCTTCTACCTCTAGTAATGAACTTGTATCTCTGGTAACGAATGTAAATCGATCTGTTCAGATTTAAATCTCAAATTATTAAAATCAACAATTTTTGTTCTTGTGGAAACATACCCTTTAAAATTAATTATAAATAGTAATGTGAAGGGATTTCAAGTAATATTTATGATAAATTCTTAGCAGGTCTCTCCATTTTTAACTGAGTCTGGGTTGTGCTAGAATTATTTAGGTACTCATCAAGACAACGCGGTATAGTTAAAGACATCCTTGGAGCCATTAGTTCACTTCCTCATTTTTATCCATGCTTCGAGGGCGGAAACGGATCGATGTAAAAACCAGATGTCAGTCTACAATCTCTGTGGCATTGGAATTCACAAATTATGCACCTGGAAGTTAGGCGGAGGAAAATAGAAAGTCAAGTTTTGTGTTGTTCGCCTCCAAACCACATCTCGAATAAATGGTCACAGCTGTACGTTTTTGGTTTTTTTAGGTACCTTCCATTAATTGGGACGTTAAATCATTAAAAAAATACGATGAACACATTTTTATAATCTCTTCTATCCCCCCGCTTAGTTTCTCATTTTTCATTAGGTTAACCTATAAAAAAAAATCAAATCTTTCAATCAAAGAAGGACCAAGAAACTTTCCGATTGCAGGGTCTGTCACACTGTCTGCTCGTAGTCTATCGAAACATCTTCTTTTAAATTGGAAATCTTTTGGGAACCATTTCTACTATAAAAATTTGCTTTGAAATTTAAACATATTCCGTTGATAGAATAGGCCAAACCATTTAAAAATAGTGTATGGACGATTTCGCAATTTTTTGAATAAAAATTTTGAATTATTTACTCCTATTAAAAAAGCACAAACAATTCACTGAAGAAGCAACAACTTACTCTTCATATAAATGTTGGCCTTCGAAATATATATCAGTCCTGTCCAAATTTTTGCTTTATTTATTTCAATTACATGACTTAAAAGCTTTGTATTTCCTATTTTATATAGTGATGTATACGGAAACAGTTATTTCAGAACTAACGACTCGCACGAAAAATAAAACTTACTCAAACGCAGATGTATCACCCTTTTTAAGGACTGGCGCTTATGTTAAGTATTAAACGTGATAGCAGTTACACCATCCTATTATAAAACAGAGGTTTGCCCGAGAAGCAACGCTGCACTCATATTGACTGGGCCGGAGTTGACGGCTGTTTGTTAATATCTCGGTGATGGTTACGTAGTGTGTTCAAATGAATATCTATCTCAAAAGTGCATAATTTAAGATACAATCTTAGAAAATCATTTGTCATCATTTCGTAAAAAAACAAGGCACTTTCCATAAAAATGTGTAAGAAGAACCATTTTCAATTTCATTTAGAATGATTTTACCTTGACAACATATTTTCTTTTATAGTGCTATGTGAAATGGCGAAACCGATAGCATTTTCGTTTGGACAAAATTGTTGATAATAAATTTTTTTCCAACTCGATATTCTACGTTACAATATGACTGGGTCTAAAAACTAATTGTTTGCTTAATACAAAGAGACTTCACAAATTTACGTCCTGCAAAATTGATTGTGTCAAATACTCCAGTTCTGGAATACTGAATATGCAAAAAGTATTCTTGGTATTTTTTACAGAAATTAGCAAAGAAACTAACAGTCAATAAATTGTAATGATTTTGAGATAATCCGTCAATGGATCAGTAGGGTTTTTTTTAATAAACTACGGTTTAACTGACGGCTCTTTAAATTTTCGTGGGCGAAATCCATTGAAATTTGAATTACGAATCACATGTAAGTGAAAAATCTTCCCGCAGTGCATTAACGACAACTAATGTTACTTTTCTTTCAATCTTATCTTCATATATGCATCAATCGCACTCAGTTTTTAATGCCTTTATCCCATCAGAACTATTTACTTTCAGCCTTGAATATGTGTAGCATTTAAAGCAGGATCAATTAGAAGTTATTCACTGTTTTCCTTCTGTTTTCTCTAATAGAGTTAATGCTGAAATCTCATTAGATTTTACGTACCTGTCGGGTTCTACTACTTTAATGCATAAAAATGTAAAATTTGAGAAACATTATTGTCATTCATTTTTTACGTGAAAACACTGGCAACTTTTTCCACCTTCTCTTTTCCGTCGGCCTGAGCTGTACTAAGCGATTGATTTATTTTTCTAAACCAAGAAAGAAGCAGAGTGAAAATGAGGAAGCAAGGGAGCGAGGCGAATAGAGAGAGAGAGATTTTCGTTGACAGAGAGAAAGAATAGTAAGACTATTGCGAAAAGTCACCCTCGGTTCCATTTAGCGACCTCTTGCCTCCCTCTCCCTCCTTCCCACGGCTTGTTTACCTTTTCATTTTCGGCATTTGTTTTCCGGGCACGTACGCCAATTTGTCATATTTGTGCACCCTGCGCTGCGGATTTTTTGACCCGGGGTAGACAGAAGTCCCCGTGACGGCAGCGAAGTCGATTTTGTGGAATCCGGTGGCAGCGTTGCGTTCACGGGACCGACCTAAGGGAGGCGGTGACATGGAGAATGCGATGCGGCAGGCGGGGAGGGATCGGGGACGGTGGGTGCGGGGGCGAGGCAAGTGGGAGTTGGGCACAATTGGGAATGCTCCCTCTTCCTCCCGTCCGCCCTCTTCCGGGTGGGTCTGCACTTCGGGCCTGAGTGATGCAAATTGGAGATTCCGGAAAGTCTTGAATGGGGACAGGGGCAAGAGAGTGATCGGAGGGAAGGCCTTGGGAAGGAAATGTTGCCTCCGCCATGGGAGCTGATCGGTGGTCAGTTTTCCAAAAAAAATTCAAAACGTTGACTGTTTCCCAACGTAAACAGCTCCGTATCAGACGTCAACTTATGGTGCATCCATGTCATCGAATCTTGTGAATTATCTAGATTAATGAAATAATATAATCACCAAGCCATTAAAATCATTGTTAGCAATTAAATTAACCGATACATAATGAAATCAAGCATTCACCATTATACTTCTGATACACGTGTGACTTGATTTAAAATTGGTCGATTTTTCCGGATCGAATACCAATCAGTTCGATTTTGGAAAGGGCATTGTGTCTTTATGCTGCATTTTGCGTGTCCACCTTTTACTAGTCCCACCTGAGTGATTTAATCAAGGGATTAAGGATCAATCAAATGAAGATTAAGACGACATATCATATACGTACATGTATAGTATACCTATTCCTTTTCATATTGGCATGTAGGCCGAAAGCTAATCGAAAACCGACTATATTTTGATCTTTCAACAAATATATTTTGGGTAATGCTATTCTAAGCAATAATACCAAATGAAAATAAATTCAAGAAGGTAATCCTAATTAGAAAAAGTAAATCCAGCCGTTTCTTGCTAATATTTTATGGCATAATTATTTAATTCTGATTCATGTATGGGATTTTAATTTAATCCAATTAATTCAATTTATTAGAACCGTGGATCAACTAAAAATTGTTTAAGTAAATATTTTTATATTAGTTTCTTCTTATTTGACACTTTCAAATAGGTTTTAATGTTTTTTTAATTATTTTTCATTTCTTATCCGGTCCCAGTCCAAGAATTATGACCAGCGGTTTCTGAAAATCCTCCGGAAAAAAGTCTCTAATTTTCAAAATTGTAGAGGAAGAAGGTACACCAACATTTCCTCTTTTGTTAAGACTCTTATGCCCATTATTTTGGTCTTTAAATACGAGTGCACTCAGGAATTGCGAAAAGTGTGCAGTACCAATGCAGTGGTATCTAGGAATATGGGTTGAAGCTCCAATCTTCCACGAGTAAATTTTCTTACCTTTTATAGCACTCATACATATTATATTTTCCCACTCAAAAGCAATTTCCATACACGGATATAATTTTTCATATTCTAAAGTTAGGGAAGGATTTCTAAAGGTTATCATTGTTGTCACTACCCCTCCGCTCACGTGGCCACTCAACGTCCCATACGACGGAAAGTATTTTTTCAATGGTAATACCAAACTCACGTCAAACCACTGGGGTTAACATGGAGCTCAACTAACCTGCCTACCACTGGAATCAAGCCAGATAAATTGGTATAGGAGGTCAGTGCATTGGCTAACGCACAAGACATCTCCCGTTGGGCAATTTCCATCAGATCCGTCGTAGCTTTTCGGCTCCGCTTATTAGTAGAAGCGGTTAAGTATTACGACGGACTTAAACTGTAATAGGTCAGCAAGTGACGAAGCAGTAGAAGGTTGAACTGCTGCTTAGTTTATGATATTTCTGAATTTTCAAAAAGAAAATTTATTCCTATTCCTCCATGCTTTCCTAAAAAGCTCGAATTTCAACCCAATAAAAGGTTCATTAGCGCAAAAACAAATCGTAGGTGTTAAAAACTGATTGGTAGTAAGTGTAGATTGCTATGAGCTAAATTTGGATTAATCTGAATGAAAGCTACTGGCAGTTTGTAGGTGTTAGTATTTTGACGTCTCATAAGTGAAAGCGTGAATACTTTAATTAGTATTAATATTACTATCACCATCACTTTTTACGTATTATTTTCATCTTCTCATTTCAACTCTTTGTAAATCACTTAGTTATCCCCTACAAGTTTGTTTTTGATTGTTGAAAGGGAATATACCGTATACTTAACCCAATGTGAAATAAGTATATTTTATAGTGCAGATTTAATGGTCATCATGAATTAAGATGCCCTTAGTTTCCCTCATTGTTTTAGTATCCATGAAATCCCACCGCTTGTATTTTGAAATGAGATTTTCCAACTATATCTTTAGGCATTGAAACCGACACTTCTTAATTGGTAAACCTAAGCTGTACCAACAAGGTACTCACACGGTTCTCACATTTCTATCATGTGTTTTCAGTAATTCTTGATTTTAATTTACCTTATTCGCATATATTCTGTATCCTTCTCCAAAAAGTAATGACGTACGATATAGTTAATTAGTTACAGGCTACTTATTACGGTGATAATTATTTGTGAATTTAATGTATTAAAGGCACAAAGAAGGATGATGGAGACATCGAATTTCTTCTAGTCCATAGAGAATATCTTATGTGACTTTTATTGCGATCGATTACACCGGCTACAATACACCCCAAATATTATCATTCAAGGAGAAAACTATTTATTTTTTTCAAATCCGTAGATTTTTAACATGTTAATAAATTATAATGAAACCTTTTATCTAAAACATTTTGAAGCTGCAATGAAAATGCCATGACCACAAATGACTAGCCAGATCTCTCACAATTTGCCTTTCTAGAACCCATGCTAATTTTACTCTGGAAAATATTGCTGGGTCTTGATATGATTCATAATTGGACTAAAATGTATATGCTAACGTAGTTTGCGTGAAAAATATGTCAGAGAGATAGAGTGTAATTGGTGGGTCTTTCCGTATCGCTACCTCTATGTGACCGTTTTATACTATCCACTTTCCGTGCATGGGTATTGAGTTATCTTCTAAGAATTTCTCAGGCACGACCTAAAGATAAGCTTTTGTATTTGATGCGTTTTATTTTAGCCGATATGGATTTTGTCGGAACATTAAATTGTTATTGAAGTTGGCGGTTTTTGAAAGGCTTTTTCCTCTTGCTACATGGAATATTAATTGCTTTATTTTTTCAAAACAGAATGCACCAACAAAGGTCCACGTATAATTTTTATTAGTCACCCTTTTTCGATACATGACATCATTATCAGACTATTCAATCTACCAACTACTTGAGTCTGTTCCAGGAAATAATATGATTGGCTTCACGTAAATTTGTTAGAATAGAGTAAAAACATCGTGTTACATCGAGTTAAAACTATAATATTAGATTAGGAATTCTATTAACATAATGACCATAAGAAAATTTTAGGTGTGCCGTTAATGAATTAAAATCTTCTTGTTTTTGAATGGTTACGTGATTAATTAATGGAAATATTTTCATATTTTCATAAATAGAACTTGTAAAGCTCTGTGTTAATTGCGGTGGTACCGGAAATGGAATTCTCTAAGATCACAATTTGATGTTTTGTAGCATAATTTTAAATATTTGGGTCTGCTTGAGTGGTTGATAGAGGATTAATATCTGCTCCACCTGGCATTCAAATAATTGCACGTATAAATGTATTTTGTCAGATTCAATAAATTAAACATCAGACTACTCCTTAAAGCTATCAGGAAGTCATCGTTTATACTGTAGGAGGAATTTAAACATTTAAGAAATTATTTTCTTAATTCGGGTATCATAATTATTTGGGGATTTCATTCGATGATTAAATTTTCACACTATTTATGAACAGATTTTCGTAACATTAAAATTATTTATATATCTTATTGCTTTCATTACTACTAATTTATCTATTTTATATTTATACTTTTGAAAAATGGGTTTGTGAGTTTAATAAATGATTACTTTCTGAAAATATAAAGGGCCTCTTTTGAATGAAACTTTATTCAATTGATACAAAGGTAAATTCATAATGTACACAATTGTCAAGGAAATGGAGACTTTTTTTTAGGTTTCCGTAGAAAAAGCTTTAAAAAGCGAACAAGAAAACAGGCCAGGGGAAGTACTGGCTTAAAATTTTACCGACACTAACATCTAATGTTGGCATTATTTTCCAAGCATTGGCATTATTTCTTGCAGCGCTGGCAATAGAGTGGTAATATTTTCCGACTCATTAGAGAAGCGGTAGATATAATGAAGAATCCCGGCAATTTCAACCGTGAGGATGGCTACATTCTGACTTCCACATAGAAAAGGGTGATTCCTATTCACCGCTGAGAAAGAACCAATCAGAGAGCGTCAGCGTCAGTCAGCGTCTCCTATATTTTGCGGCCAAATCACGACGCAGATCACTTCGACCTAAAGACGCCTCCAGGACTGGGGGAGAATCAGTTGTCCATCAACACACCTACGTGACGTTAATTCCCAAGAGCAGTATGGATCCATCATCAGATAGACTTTGGGGAAGCCTAAGGATTATTTTCTTGGTACAATTCACATAATCATAATGTTTAATCTTTTAAATGCATATCCTTTTAATTTGCATCAATCTGGTCTAAAGTGGAAGTACAAGGTTGTTATTCGCGGAATAAACGTTAAGGGCTTTAATAATAAAAAGCTGTTTTAAAGAAGAGGTGATAGAAATATAAAATACCAAGTTAAGTGACACACCACTCCGGACGGACTAAAACCTTTATGTGGTTAAAGTTATTATTCAACCTCAAGACCAATTGAGCTTAAAGCTCCAATTTAGATAGCATAGCGTATGAACCTGTATTTAACATCATATACAATTTTTGAGCTATATTATTAAACCATGTTGTTAGTGAAAGATAAATAAATAAAATAAATTTAGTTGTAACATGTCTGGTGTGCAATCATCTCCTACCACACAGCTTAGCGGTCACTTGTGGGCAGCGGGTAGATACATAAATACGTAGATTTTACCTGGCATAATGAAAACTGAATTAGAAAAACGAACTGATGCAATTTTGAATAGATATTTCTAAAAGTAATAATTTGAGATCGACGAATTCCACTGAAGCAATTTACCGAAAAAATATGAACTTTTAAACTTAACTTTTAGATAAATAATCCGAGACTATCAATTTTGAGGCAGCTGTTTACAATCTTCTTAGCTATTGGCATTAATAATAATATACGTTTGTAATTGTTTTAATAGCTATATGAAAGCTGAGGCATTATAATTGTCTCCCTTCATTGAAATGAAAGAATTTAAATTCTAAATCTGATTTCGACAGGTGCTGCCGAGGTGTAAAAAAGAAAAAAAAATAGTTGGCTCGATCGCAAACGTTTCCAGAACATTCTATCGAAACATTACCTAATCTATGCTATCAATGAATTTCTACCCTGTTTATCCATTTAAGTACATTAGAAGACCTTACTCCGAGCCCAATGGTTGTGATTGGTCACCAAACAAGCAAGCAAATTAATTTTCATATTTATATATTATTTGGATATAGAAATATACAATATTCAACCTCATAATTATATTATTTCCTTGTTCATCAAGATCTAGTATAAGTTAACGTAAGGAAGCTGCCAACTAAAATTCTCTGCAGCGAAATGTTCTAAGAAATTCATACGATTTTGGGAAACAGATCATTAACAGTTTTTTTTCGGAAGTGCACCTATACTAAAAACTCTGCAGACATATCTGAAACTAATTTGAATAATGAACCATGCACACCATTCCGCTATAGGAAAGTAACAAGAGGTTCCCCCACTCACTCTGAAAACAATCGAGTTTGGGAAAACTGGAATGCAAAAGAAATACGACGCATATAAATTGTAACAAGCCTTTCGTCGTAGTTAGGCAAAGTTTCCCGTCTCTCGACAAAATTGCAACCAAACAAGTCCCTGCCCTACACGCATACCCTCAAAACACAGGAAGCACTTCGTGCGCGGATCCGAAACTGTAAGTTGGCTGGTCGATTTTAACCTGATTTCGCGGGAAAACCATTTAGAAAATGATCGTCCTACTCCCTCATCTTCATTCGGCCTTGGAACACCGAGCGAGATATAGAATGTGCGTGAAAGATGAAGCGAGAATTACAGCGTAGGAAAGGGATGGACGGGGACGATGAGTTTGGACTCTAGCAATCCACTTCGCTTATGAATTTAACCAATGTCCTTCGGAGTCGGGATGTTTCGGAGTGAGTCGTTTGGTTGCAAAATTCCGCCCTAGCATCCCGAGGGGCCAAATATCGGAGTGCCTATGTAAGGGAGCGCAGGAAGAGATGTTGTGACAAATGGAATATAGCGTTAGGTCAGTGTGATGCGTGAAACTCGTGTATGGCCGCTATCTGAATTAGAACGTGATGAAATAGGATGGCATTAAGGTTTAGCATCCGTTCCACACATCCTGCGCAGCATATTTTCTGGAAACTCATCGTTTGGGCAGCACAAAATTTTTTAGTCATAACATTATTTTCTCTGATAAATGGTGAAGTTCAGCATTCTGAGTATAAATACAAGAAACATATTCCTTGAGGATAACGGACGTGACGTTCCTAATTTATAAGTATAGATTTTTTTATTTATTAAACTATCAATTTATGTTATACTATCTCAATTTTCAGAAAAATTGAAGCTAAATAATTTATTTTAAAAAATCGTAGTTTTAATTGTAGTTACTCTAAAATTAATACTTTCACATATAATAATCTGAAAACAAGAGATGTTAAGTAATAAATTCAAATATTCTCTCACGTTAACAATAGTATTATAAATCTAGATCGAGTGACGAAAGATAAAATACTTGTGATAATTTACATCCGAATTCCTCGAATATTAAACTCAGACACATTGATTTACTTCTTTGTTCTTTAATTTTTATAAATATTAATCCCAGTTTGTACAGGTATGCACTTATTGGATTTATCATTCTTATGATTACACATTATGCGGTGGTTTTCTCTTGTGCTGCTATGTCAAATTTATTTTCTTTCAAATTTAGCATGGGATGCACGTTTTCTCGTAGGGATACCCGATTGGGATATGTTTTTCACTTATTCTTATATTCATCCATCCCGTTTGGCTCCAAATTCATCCGTGTTTATGGATGCCAGTTTGGTATGAAAATATAGAATATTTTTCGTCACAAAAATAATAATACGTGTTATTTCATAATTATTTCAATTAAATGGAGGCAAAATGAATAGTGCCCGTGCATCATATAATGGAAAATTTACGGACAAAATTGTGAACACGGTCCACGGCAGTACATTTGTTGTATTAAAACATACAGTTTTTGAATACGCTGACAAAATAAATGTTGAATTCAATCCATCACTGTGTATTCTTTAAAAATTTCATTCACATTTTATCTGTTAACTCCGTTGTTATCGAAAGTAGCGCCAGCTATTAGCAAATACAGAAATATTGTGCTAGTTGTAACATGTGTGTTTAGAGTGTGCCAGTGGAAAGCTGTTTGTTTATTACTCAAGTGTTTATGGAGTATCTTTCGTTAGGCTATTTATTATGTATTTTTCCTCTAAAAATCGAATTTACCCCTGTATAGATTGATTATTTCGCTGAACATTTTCTATTTTAGCATATTTAAAATTTAAGAAACTACTTCTCTGCTTACATTTTAACTTAATAGTGGCAAATTGTTGTGTCCAAAATATGGCGTCGGCTAAAGTACACGAATTTAATGTATTATAAATGGTTTCTTTAGCTCTACGTTCTCTATTTTAGTAGTTTTATTTGATGCATTAATTTTTATTTGCTAGTTGTGCAGAACAGTGTATGACTGAGTCCAAGTCCGTCCCTTGAAAAATATTTGAGAAAATGAAGATATAACTACATCGTGCTAGAGAAATCTCTCCAAAGACTATAGCGTTCGTGATTTATAAACCCATGCTGTGTCATTTAGATTTTGCTCAGTTGACAGCCCCCGGCGGGCAGCGTGCCACATGGGAGCACATAATTCTTCACTTGTTGGGTGTATATGCCACCAATTCACTATGCATTACATAGTACCCGAACACCTGTTAGCTCAAGGGAGGAGTCCATTTTCCTATTTAAAAAATTCTGCCTATGGGTACAACTCCCCCTAAATGACTTTTTCTGAGCTCTATTGTGAAAAAGGTTAATTTTTATCCGAGCAGATTTCAAGTTTTAAAAAATATGGAATGCCATGCTACTGAAATACAATTTTACCTTTTAATTGCACTCCTAAGTGTCAATTTAAAAATGGGTGGAAAAATCAGCATTTTTTACTGATGGTTTCCATAGCTTACGGAGAGCATGAGTAAAAATGCTGATTAATTCCCCATAATTTATTATTAAAAAATATATTTCAGCCTACGAGGGCAATGTCAGAAGTACCCGACCCGACAAGAATGTACATATATTTTGGAAAAAAATGTATTTACAACATGATCTCCTTTCAGCTTTAAACACTTTACCCAACCATGTTCAATAGATCGATAATCCTTTTATAATTAGAAATGTCTTGCTCCTAAAAATAGCCATTAACTGCTTACATCACTTCTTCACTGTTGGAAAATCTTTGACCGCCGAGCCATTTTTTTCAAGTTTCGAACAGAAAATAATCCGAGGGGGCTAAATCTGGCAAATAGGGTGCATGAAGTAGCAATTCCAACTTAAATGCATGAATTTTGGCATTTGCAATAACAGATTTGTTAGCTGTTGCATTGTCTTGATGAAACAACATTTCCTTTTTAGCCAAATACGGCCGCTTTTGCTTGATTTCTTCGCTCAAAAGTTGGGCTCAATAAGTTCGCATAATACTCGTCGTTGACAGTTTTTCCTTTTTCAAGATAGTCAATGAAAGTTATCCCACGAGCATCCAGAAAAACCGACGCCATGACCTTACTTGCAGATAACGTAATCTTCGCCTTCTTTGGAGACGGTTCTACTAATTGAATCCATTGTTTTGAATGTTCTTTCCTTTCGGATGTGAAGAAATGGACCTATGATTCATCCATGGTTATGAAACGGCACAAAAATTCTGCTTTGGTGGATTTTCTTCGCCGTTTCTGGAGTCATCACCTCATTTGATCGACCAATATGATATTCATCTTGACAGCTCTTACGGCCTCG
Source organism: Hetaerina americana (assembly GCF_022747635.1). Taxonomy (NCBI): domain Eukaryota; kingdom Metazoa; phylum Arthropoda; class Insecta; order Odonata; family Calopterygidae; genus Hetaerina; species Hetaerina americana. The sequence goes on from NW_027286070.1 coordinate 35,542,740, forward strand.
TTTAAACTTTGCTACCCAATATTTTACTGTTGTAAACGATGGAGCAGATTCACCCAGAGTATAATCCAGTTCAGTTTTTATATTGGTTGGGTATAGGTCTTTCAAGTAAAAGTATTTCACATAATGATGACCAATTTTCCCCATTTTCACAAATTCACTGAAAACTTTCACTGTTGATGGCTGCCAAACAAATACTAAACAACGTAGCGTGTTCAAACTTGAAACATGCTACATAAAGGGTCGCACCCAAAATTGGTAGGACTGATTTTCTCTGGCACGTACGGGGCGGTGTAGGGGGGTCTGCCTGGCAGGATAAGGTGGAGGGGGCTCTTAGCAACAGACCGACCCCAACCTCAGTCGCCCGCGGGCTGTCGTTGAGTGAGGACCCCGTTTTCAGTGAAGCAAGTTTTTTGTCCGCGTCGAAAAACGAAATGAATCTGACTTTAGAGCAACGCAAGAGCATATACGTGACGTTTTGTGCGAAACTCGGGAAGACGGCGACTGAGACCCTCGATATGATCAAGCAGGCTTATGGGGACACTGCCTTAAGCCGTTACACAGTATTTGAGTGGCACAAGTTGTTTAAAGAGGGTAGGGAGCTCGTTGAAGACGACCATCGCTCCGGACGGCCGTCGACGGCAAGAACGGACACGAATGTGGACAGAGTGAGGACACTGCTGAACACAGATCGACGCTTAACCAGTGAAGAAATTGCAGACCTTTAGATAGCGCACCTTTTAATTCAGTGATAAACAACTACCACCATCTCTAGGTCAGGCCGGGTACTTCTGGGACCACCCTCGTAAAAGAATTCAGTGAGGCGATCAGGGACGACTCTGTAATTTTTTATTGGTTACTATATTAGGTCTGTACCACCTGTAGAAGTTGTTTACTATTACACTGAATGGAGTAAGTGGATTTGTGAAGACACCAATACAGAGTGACTGAAAATTAATGCTGCCATTTGTAAGTTGTAAAAAGATAATTGTAATAGGTCGATCGGATATACATATAAGATTTATAATGGATAACTGCTGCCTAGTGTGATTTAATAATTTGGTGCTGCAATGTAAGGGTATTGCGACTCTATTCTCGTAACTATTACAGGAGGAATGAAAAAATATGAGTCTATTTAAGATCATTCTACCAATGATAGTTGAATGGCGCTTACCTAAATCGTCTTAAACGATGCCCACTGCAACATCACATTTTATCACTGCCACATCCACTCACAGGGGCCATATGGATATAATTTACTGCCGGTAACTAGCCTGGCTTTAAAAAAACCTAGATTCTATTTGTTTTGGCCCCTTAATTAAATCTCTGTATTATAATTTATTCAAGTTAGCCTCCGGAAAAGGAATTTATGCGTTATTTTTGCCCTGAAGTATGTTAATGGTTGTCACCATTGTTATAATTAGTAATATAATTAAATAAAATAAATATTATCTCGGAAAAAGGATATTCCGATAAATATATATCAGTGGAAAGCTATACAGAAAACCACCAAATGAAGCCGATATTTTGGTATTAAATCGGATTGTATTTTAAAACCTGATCGTATTATGAATCATCTACTTACATTCATTTAATTGATTATTATTTGCCTTTCAATAGACTGAGAATTTTACAAGGAAAGGAAAACATTTAAGAATGAAGAGAAATATTTGACTCACCCATTCCGGTCAGCAATTAAGACCTACTTTAATTTAAATAAAAATATGGCTTGATTGAAATTTAAATCTGCTTCCTTTGACTTTTGGCACAGCTATTGAAATCGGTGATGTCAGAAGATGAATTAAGTAAATTAATGAATTATAAATACGTATATATGGCTTCTGCAAAGTGTTTTTCTTTTTTTTCATAAAAGTGGAAAAATTCCCTGGAATTATCACGAATGTGCTTTTTTTTGGTTTAAAAAGAAAATTTCAAAGCCTCAATGACTGCATTGCGAAAAGTTGTTAAATAATAAGCAGTCAATGGGGATATGTGTTGTGAGCGATAGGCAGGAAAGAAGCATTAAGTCTCTACTTGTCCAAGAGATGGAGTCAATGAGAATTAAATACTGCAATTCTGTCGAAACCAATTTATTCGTTTCTTCAGCGAATGGTTAGTATGAAGAGTTTACTGTAACCAAATAAATGGAATGACTTATAGCGTGGAAACCCTTACTGGAGTGGCCGCGGACACCTTGGCCAACCATGGGACCCGCCGTTCTCTGGATATGCAGACACGTTCCTTCGTCACCAATGCCACACGGCACCCGCGGCCAATAGATAATCTTACATATAAATTACATTTTTGTATTAGGAGTATCGGGCAAAGATTCGGAGATATAGATTTATTAAAGATATTTTTATAAAGCCTCAAAATCTTCTAATTACATCCCATGAGCGTCGACATACTTTGGCCAGAGGCTTTTTCACAACTCGAAGGCTCCTTGGTGGGCGGATTCTGGAAGGTCCTTAAGGGTACGCGTACAAGCTTCCTTGACGACACATAGGGTCGTTTGTTGGTATCCTTTGATACAGAAATTCACTTTTGGGAATAGGAATTAGTCTGCTGGCGCCAAGTTGGGAGTGTCCAAAAACGTTGGGGTCCTCTTCAACAAGTCGCAGAAGGTCTTCGCAAGCAGACCCTGGACTCTGCATTTGGTCGTCCGTCAAGACCTTTGGAAAGAATTTTGAGCAGAGCTTTCGCATCACTTAATTTTCAGTGATAATATTGTGAACTATAATGTTATCAATGTCGATACGATCATGCGCACACTTAACTGACGGTCTGAGTTCAGTTCTTCAGGCGCACATCAGGAAAACGTTTTTAACAATGCCTTTTATAAAAAACTTATACACTAACCATCCCTCCTTTTCTGACATCCCTATAACTCTCCACCCACTTCTCCATATTTCTTCCCACCCCCTTCCGCCGACCTAATCCCATTGGCCACACACGCCACTGCACTACTTCCACGGGAATCCTAACATATAATTTTCTCCTGAAATTGAAATAAAGCGTGGAAAGGTATATATTGAAAATTAATTTTGTCAGTGGAACTTACAAAATACTATTTATTTATTCTTAAAAAATCGAGATCGAAATGTAGCCGTAATTTTTCGCTTGAAAGGTGAATACGTAAAACAACATGAATAGATTTTAAATAGGCTGATTAACAATGCAACAATTTCAGAGCGTAAAAATCATTCGCCTTGACTGGGACTCGAACCCAGATCCCTCAATATCCGGTCGAGTGCTTTAGCCACTTAAGCTACCGAGGCGTCCTCTTAAACTCTGAAATTTTGGGGCTTTTAAAGGAACTAGATGTTATGACGAAATACCGTACATACAATGTCACATGTATTCGTAGTCGTGCGCGAGGCGCCACTGTCCACGAGGTTAAAGCCAACTTTAAACACGTATGGTGTTTTCCCTTTGACAAATTCCAAAGAAACTGCGGGAGATGCCGCAACAGTAACTTTTAACGGAGTCATCCGCTAATGTGCATTTCAATGCAACAATTTCAGAGCGTAAAAATCATTCGCCTTGACTGGGACTCGAACCCAGATCCCTCAATATCCGGTCGAGTGCTTTAGCCACTTAAGCTACCGAGGCGTCCTCTTAAACTCTGAAATTTTGGGGCTTTTAAAGGAACTAGATGTTATGACGAAATACCGTACATACGAGGGTCATCCGGAAAGTAGTACCCGTTCGTGAAATAAAGACACAAAAGTAAATATTAACAAACATAAAAAAATTTATTTGAAAGAGGATACTTTAAACTACTTCTCAACATAATCTCCAAGCAAATTAAGGCATTTGTCATAACGTGTGACAAGTTTCTGTATTCCTGCTGCATAGTCCTTCGCCGCCAGCTCATTGAGATACGCGAGGGACCCATCTTGCACAAATTTTTGCATAATGCAGATGGTGTTTAACAATTTCATGAACAATTGTTCGAGAAACATTGGGAAAATGCTCACAGATGTCATCAATTGTGACGCGCCGATCGTTCCTCACGAATTCGTCAACTGAGCTCACCAGTTGGTCTGTAATGACAGACGGTCTCTCCGAACGCTCATCGTCGTGTGTGTTCCCCCTCCCCATGTTGAAGTTGCGACACCACCGCCGAACAGACGACTCGTCCATTACATTGTCTCCATACACCTCCTTTAATTGGCGATGAATATCACATGGGCGAACGTTTCTTGCATTGAGGAATTTAATCACTGCCCTCACTTCACAACTGGCGGCGTTCTCAATTTTTTTAAACATTGTAAACAATCACAGAAACAACACAGGCAATGCTAGCGTCACGCAACTTGGCTCAGAGAAGGCAGACAAGCCACTGAAGCTATCTGACCTCGTCCAGCGGCTACTCGCGTCGTCAGCACTTCATGCGGCACGAACGGGTACTACTTTCCGGATGACCCTCGTACAATGTCACATGTATTCGTAGTCGTTTCTTTGGAATTTGTCAAAGGGAAAACACCATACGTGTTTAAAGTTGGCTTTAACCTCGTGGACAGTGGCGCCTCGCGCACGACTACGAATACATGTGACATTGTATGTACGGTATTTCGTCATAACATCTAGTTCCTTTAAAAGCCCCAAAATTTCAGAGTTTAAGAGGACGCCTCGGTAGCTTAAGTGGCTAAAGCACTCGACCGGATATTGAGGGATCTGGGTTCGAGTCCCAGTCAAGGCGAATGATTTTTACGCTCTGAAATTGTTGCATTGAAATGCACATTAGCGGATGACTCCGTTAAAAGTTACTGTTGCGGCATCTCCCGCAGTTTCTTTGGAATTAGGCTGATTAACTACTAAAAATAGAAGGTACGTATTATTATTTATTTGTTAATACTTTCAGTCTTTGTATGCATAGTACTTTCACTGCAATGCTGCTTTCTGATAAATGGGCAGATTGTATTTTATTATTGGTTGACACATTTAAAAGCTAACTTTCCATTCCAGGATTCCGATATATAGTAGATATATGTTTTTTACATTATTTTGTGGTGGCATAGGTAGCGAGAAAATGAAGTGTCGTCTAAATTTAGTAAGAACTAACCATTCTTTCAACATTCTACCCATTTCTACTCACTATTTCTAGCGTTTATGGGTAATAATTTTCCATTATTCTTCACTAAGAATTTAGATAGGAGTTAAAAGCATTGAGAGTGATTCGATCAATTAATCATACGAGGTCTGTTAAAAACTTTTTCCGAAACGTCGAATTTTACTCGATCTCTAGAGTTGTGGCAAATATTTTTCCTTTGAACGGGGTTTTTAGTTTGGAGAACAGGAAAAGGTCACATGGGGCCAGGTCTGGTGAATAGGGGAAGCTCAGCGGTCTTATTTTAGGCTAAAAACTCACGAGTTTTGAGAGACGAATGAGCCATCAAGTTGCCGTGTTTAAAACCCACTCGCCGCTCCTCCAAATTTCGGGCCGTTTTCGCCTGATTCTCCTTCTAAGGCATTTTATATCCCTGAAGTAGTACTACGTGTTGATTTTCTGGACTTTGGCTATTTATTAGTGATAAAAAACTGCCTTCCCATTGAAAAAAAACAATAAAAATCCTAGACATTCGAGCAAACTTGCCGAACTTTTTCGGGGCGGCGGCATGTTTCACCAATTCATTGTGAAGATTTCACTTTTGTTTCGATTTCTTATCAATAAAATCATGAACCATCAGCTTTTATGATCTTTAACAAGAAGGCTTCGTCCTCCTTATCTTGATCAAACGGTTTTTTACAGATTCAAAATGATTGACAGATTGTTTCCACTGTGATCAGTCGAGACACGAAATTCAATGCGAATCGATGCATCTTTAATTTATCAGCCAAGATTTTATAGCTTGAACCAATCGACATGCCACACTATTCTACAAGTTTCCTGACATTCAAATGTCAATTTGCGCAAGCGAGATCGAACAGGAGTTTCAGAAATAACTTTGCAGCTTCCACATAAAATAACTTCCACATAAAATAACTTAGGAAAATGAAAATAAATAAGTTATTTTATGTGGAAGCTGCAAAGTTATTTCTGAAACTCCTGTTCGCAATGGATTTCCACAAAGTCTCGGCCTCAACCATCAGTCACAGCAAGCGAGATCGTTCACTTTCTTGATGTGGTGGTCATTAGTCGACGTTATTGGTCTTCCGGACGTCCGTCGTCTTCAACTGATTGCTGCCTCTTTTTGGGCCGGGTAAACCACTCATAAAACGTGCATTGCTTAGAATCCTCATCATAAACCTTGGTAATTAACTCCAAAGTTGCTGTGAAGGATTTGCAGGGTTTCACGCAGATTTTCACAGATTAAGGTTTTTCCTTCAAAGAGCTCATTTCCGCCAATCCGATATTTAGCCATACTCCACGAACCCTCCTTCACATAAACGGCCGTAATTTATCGCCAAACAAGATACCAATTAAATGGTTGAAGACAATTTTTTTGGAATCGCGGATACAATGCTTTCACTCTAATAAAAAATCAACTAGATGTGGGCTGTAAAAACGTTCGGGAACCTTTGGAACACACCACACCTTCTATTAACGTTTTTTATTCATTATTTTATTTAGAAATATACGTTCCTGTTATGATTTCCTTGGAAGGTCAATATGATAGGGATTGTATTACGCCTACCTTGATACTGATTAGCATTCCAAATATATTTTAAAGTAGTTAAATGACATATTAATATATATGTAATTAACGCATTTTAATGTACTCTGTTTTAAGGTATCGCGAAATTAAATTAGTTTCTTTTCTTTAATTTGACATCCTTGTGGATAAAGTCATTGTGATCCATATTGCTAGTCTAATTTCTGCAATTGAAAATTCAGGCCTTCGGAATTTGTAAAATATATGTTAATGGACGGATCCCCTAGTAGGTGAAATATTTATGTAGCATATTACCCTTTTTGAAGATTATTAATGAAAAGAGAGTGACTCTAGGAATAGTGGTATTATGTTGTAAAACTATGGCCGTTGAGTTAACATAATTGTATTCGCCAAGTGCAGAGAACTAAGAAGAAACAGGGGACTTTAATGATATTAGGCTTTTAATGATTTCACAACTAAAAAGTCTTCGGTTGTTCTTTCACGTTAATAACACATCTAGAGCGTAAAATATTATAGACATAAATTGGCGTGAAAATATGCACGAAAATATCGAACATATGTCAACTTCTATTAATATGGTTTGAAGATTTTCATGAAATAAGCATAAATTCATCATTCAATTAATTCTTTTATTTAACTCTTTTTACAAATTTAGTTTACATGACACTGCGGTGCTTGTAATGTGTTTTGCATAAGTAAGAATACAAAAGGCTGTCAAAAACGGCTAATGGCGCGAAAATTAATGGTACATGGGAGGGAAAGAGATAGTTCGCGGAGCACTCTTCCACCATAATTACGACAATGGACAGCGGCAATAAACTATCTTTTAATGAGAGAGGTACGGAAATGTTTTTGGGAAGGAGGATGGAACATTGGAGAGGGATGAGAAGGTAATGGGGGGGAAATTATTTCGGGGAACTCGCAAACATCCAAAAGGAGACTAGAGGGGACGTTTGTTTTAGGTGTTTCAGGGGACGAAGGGGATTGTGAATGAGTGTAGGGTGCACTCCACGAAGAGTGAAAGAGAGGGAGAGAGAGAGAGAGGATGGTAGGGGAACGTGGTCCACAGTGGATTACGGAGTACAGAGAAGGCAGGCTGGAGGAATAGCGGGAGAGGTTCGAGGACACAGCCGGAAGGGGACAGCAGTGAAGGGTCTCCGCGGGTAAAGGAAAGATTTTCTAGGATAGGGTCGATATTTCAGAGGATTTTCACAGAAGTGGGAAGTAGTAGAGGCGTAGTAGTAAGGGTATCTGAATTGTAGGAAGAGGGGGCATTAGAGGGGTGGCGAGGGACAGGGCCAAGCATAGGACTGAAAGGTGGAGGGGGCGTGAGGGGTGTAAGCGGGACAAAGGAAGAGGTGGAGAAATTGGGGACGTGGACTGAGGCGGAGGAGATACCTAGCTGGATTTTACCACCAGACTGGTCGCGCGAGGTAATTTTACCCCTGGGACTCATTGACGGCAATTAGAATCGGAAGCTCCTACCGCCGGTGCCGGGGTTGGGAGAGCTGAGGGGTGGAAATTATGTCTCTCCCTTGGATTGCTCCACGCTGCCTCCCCCCCCACACTCATCTCGTCTCCATCCGCTCCCCCATTAACTCCCCGCGCGCCCTTCCATCCCTTTACTCAACATCCCTCTCCCACTCACTTCGCCCTCCACATCCATCCCGGTCGCTGTCACAGACTCGCTCCCTCTCCCATCTCACTGACCCCACCATCCTTAATAAGGGTTTTTACCTCAGAAGAAGCTCGGGAAAATATCCTCCCCGTCTCCCATTGTGCAATTATTTGTTGTGATTCACATTTTACATGGGTGGTTCACAGAAAGATGAATAATTTACCAAAATATCAGTGCAAGAGGAAATGGAAGCTTAATGATTAAGTGTCAACATTAGAACTGCGGAAATTTGATATTCAGCGTAGTTGTTGGTTCATAATCGTATACCATAATTTAATTCAAGGATACAACGATGAAGAACAAATACCAGTGACCCAATTTTAGATATTGAGCTATTATTGCTAGGGATCGGTTCACGTTTCCACGGTAGTCTGCAGTTGAAAAATGTGTCATTATATTTTACATATCATGAGCAGAATATCGATAGAGAACATTTTACATTAATTTTACCATTACTTATAAAGGGAAAAAGACAGATGAAAAGATATATGAAAATAGGAGAACGATGAGGATAAAAAATGTAAAATTTGGAGTGGCCAGTTACTCGTTGCCGAATTTCTACTTACCTAAGAGCTGATTGTGAGTACAGAGTTTAAGGCAATTTTCATTAAATCGCATTAAAATTTGGTTTACCCATGAGAATAACTAGTGCATTTCCTGGCAGTAATCATCATTCTACTTTCATGGCAATAAAGATGAAAGCTTTGGAGTCCATTCATTCGAAACAATAGGAGGGGCAATAATAAATTTATGAGTTAATACGCATTTTTTTTTATTTCTTGGCCCGTTTAGTGAGGCCACACTACTTAAATTCGTAATTAGATTATCCTTTTCTCCCTTCTCTTCCCTTTAAAAACGACTTGAATATTATTCTGTAGGATGCATCAGCGATCTTCTCTCTCTCTCAGATCTTCTTCCTCCCCTTTAACTTCATCCTTGTCTCTTTGCTCAAATTGCGTTGGAGTGGATTTGTGTTGGTTCCTGTGTGCTTGTGGCGGATAGCGGTGGAACTGGAGTGGAGACTGGCTTGATATGGGATTAGGGTCCAACTAGGTTCTGTATGGCCAAGTTTTGACGAGTTCCGGCGTGATTTCCTCCATTTCGCAAAACGATCTTATTGCCAACTTCTTCTACCAACGATGTCCTGGGATTTCTTTTTCCTTCCCCTAGCTGTTTCCACTGCCTCTCCCTTTTCCTTATGCCCTCCTTACGGGCTCGTCCCCTTCGAGAGGAAAAAGCCTTAGATCCCGTGGGTGTAACAGCTTTCGTCTTGATTGCTGCTGATCTCGGTGACATCTTTTCTGAAAATGTCGCACCGAGCACGAAATAGTACTGTTTAATACTTAAACATTCACGGCTCAAAAATGTATTTAAGTTATAAAAGTTTATATTAAGTAAATAAAAAAAAATTATATATTTTTGCAGCATATAAACGTTTTTGCAGATCTATTAGCTAGTCCTTAAAGTTAAAGGTAATGGAGTCAGCTTTTATTGCTAATTTTGAAGACAAATGGCAACGATCTGCTCAGCTTACTCGCCAATAATAATTAAACTTTTGATAGTATTCCGGAATTGTTCTCCATAGTCATATGCGTTACTTCTATTTTAACTTAACATTTAGTACCTGGAAAGTTATTGATACAGTGGTAATTGTTGAGGATGAGCAAATCATAATTTTGTCTAAGGTTGCTTCGACCATGAAGTATTCTATAAAACATATTATCGTGCCTCAAAGTAATAAGTTTTTAAAAGATAATAGATGAGACTGGTAGGAATTGCGATATAGAAGATAATATTTCCAGTTAATCGCTTTGATTTGTACTAATAGTTGATAGACACCGCATAGAATTTGATTGTCTATCAATGAACCGTAATTTGCGGTATCAGGACATGTGAAATTATTTTCCCAGACCAAGAATTTACCCCCTGGGAAAGCGTAAGTTCCCAGGGGATGTTCAATGGGTATGTAGAGCCAAAAAAATTTTCATTCCCTTTGTGACATAAATAACGTCGGCAAACGATTTCAACTTCTCCGCACATAAAACGGCAGTCTAAACTCTGGCATAACTGAAACCAATCGTGTGCTGAAGGCAATAACTCCACTAAGTCCCTCTCTCTCGCCATTTCCAGTCCATGCGAAGTGGATGGAATTTGTGGTGGGGCCAAGTTGGATGATTTTAGAAGGTGGGAGCATCTGAGTGGCTCACGGCGGCTGGAGAAGGTGGATTAGTCCTGTAGGAGGAATGGGCTGTAGGTAGAGAATTCGACATTTTGAATCGATTACACACCACGAAAAAAGTAAGCCTCTTCTTCACAGAGGTCGAAAGGTCAAGTGGAATATTCGTAATGGATGCCTCTCAGGTCACGTCGAATAAGAACCAAAAAAATGGAGGAGAAGAAGGAAAGAGACCGGAGAGTTTTGGCGAGGGACTTAATGCGAGAGAAGTGGGGGAAGAGTCTGGAGAAGGAGAGGAAATAGGGTTGAAGCGAAGGGGGTAACATGCAGAGAGGAGAGAGATGTAAAGGAGGAACATTTTTAGGTAGCGGTAGGGGTGGAAAATGGGTGGTCTTTGGTAGGGGGGGATGAAAAGGGCAGGAGGTTAAGATGGACTTAACCAAGCGTAGACGGTCCTCTTCGGTAAAATCTCCACCCTCCAGGAAACGGATTTCGTTCGTCCAATCTTCCTCCGGAGAGTCCCAATGCTTGGGGCTCTCCTCAGAGCCCGCCAAAACCTCTCCCCTCCCCACCATCCAGTCCGGCCCACCCACATAAGCATACCAAACATCCACGACCTAAACCACAAGATTCACCCCCATCCCTTTTCACAGAAACCCTTCATGCTGCTTTCGTCTGCTTCATCCCTCCGCCCTCCCTCTCTATCCCACACCACGTGCTTTATCCCCTCCGTGTTTTCTCTCCACTCTTGGTTCTATTTCTCACGTTCTTATTTAAAGCCTCTCCTCTCCTCTCTCCCCTATCTCGTCCAATGCTCTCCTTTCACCTTACTTTCGGCTCACTCACCTTTTTCTCTTCCTCGTTCTATTCATCTCAAGGAGAAGTAGTCGATGCGCTGCGGACTTTTGAAAAGTGTTCGAATCTTACGACTAACTTTAGAAATTTATGTCCACTGTCGTTTCCTTGTCGTTATATTCCCGAAAAAAAATAATGAAAGTTTAATAAAATGTACTTCGGTAACTTTGTAGTTAATAATGTGGTATCATCCAAACAGTAAGTTTTTAAACCATAGCCATGTGCCAAGATACAAAGTGAATATAAAAACCTCAAATTATTACTCTAATATTTGATGAGGACGGCCAACAGTGTTGAAATATTGCAATTAATTTTGGTATCGGAAAAATACCTTAACAATAGGTATGTAAGATCGGGATTATTTATTTATTTTGCAAGCATTTTGAAAAACTTATCCCGCATAACATGAGTATCGAGTAACGACCCAGTTTCGAGATAGTATAGGTGACAATAGAGCTATACAAATATTAGAGAATAGATAATAGAGTAGAAATTACAATTGATTTACTAACATAAAATTAAAATATCGTTTTCATTCAAAAACCTTAAAGCAAAATATTTATTGACTCAAGTAATCATTAGAGTCTAACCGCAGTCAATAGAATAAAGACACATAATGCCTACAAATTGTAAATAAAATAATTATTTCTCATGGTAGTATACTATAATAAGTCGATATCATCTTCGGAAAATAGATGCATGCCTTCTCTACAGAATCAGACAGTAGTATTGTTTCTCGGAAATGGTTGTTATTATTATCCATTCCAATAGTAAATAACCCAAAGTCTTTGTTTGCCACGTGATTGCTACACGCTAAGGAAGCGTTCTATAGGGATGAGCAAACGAGGGAAACTAAAATATTGCAGAATATATTTTAAGATGGGAGAATTAGGAATGCTGCTGTAATCATGTAGCAAGGATTAAAAGTATTTTCCATATTTGATGAATTGGATAACTTTATGGAAAAGTCTACTAGAAAAATCAAGGAATATTTTGATTCATTTTTGTTGGAATAACCCCGTAGAAAAGGCAACTTTTAGGATGTAATTGGAGAAGCAAGTGAATGAATGAGTCCATATAATTATGTAGGTAGTAAGTTAGGAGAAATCAGGTGAACTTGTGTTTAATTTAGTATTATTATGCCTACATCAGTGGTTGCGGAGTAACGAGATGATCTGTCAACCCTAGATGGTTTCTCCTCCACATGGGACCTGGGTATTTGCAATAGTCTTTGCTTTTATTTTCAAGTTAAAAAATCTAATGCCAAAAAATGGCTTTTTCGTATTCAGTGTAAATGAGTCATGCTAGAAAGTCAAGATATTACAGTCATATTTGATCTCATTGCTAGCTAATTGCAAGATCAAGTAGTGGGATGACAAAAAATCCCTAAGAAATCGCAAATTATGAGGATCGCAAAAAATGAGACCAAGTGAATCTTTAAGTTAGAGGAAATGAAATAACACAAAAAGAACCCGATTTATTTTTTATACACTAATAAAGTTTGCAAAAAACTAAACACTAAAATGGACATACCTGTATTTCCCTACTTGGAAGAAAAACATTAAAATTTGTTAGACGTGACAAGGGAAAAGAGATCGTAAATTAAGAAGGCAGGAAAGGGATGAAGGGAGTACTGATAGACTATGGAATGTTAAAGACTGGAAAATATTGGGAAATATTGGCTTAGCGTGAATGCGGGAGAGTCAGATCAGGCTTATAAACGGAAAAAGGAAGGTATTTCCAGATAAAACTTTTCAGGTTTATTGTAAAGTGATGTGTTTTTAATATTATGGTTTGCCAAAGGCATTTGATAGATTGGTTTGGAAGTGATATAGCGTTTGCTTTTCGTGACTATCCGATGCTGGCCTTAGCTTATTGTGTACTAGTAATAATAAAAATTCAAATGACCACGAATGCTGCATAATTCAAAGAAAGTGATGACAACGATGAAAATTTCGACAATTCGTGATTATAAAACACCCCAATGGCTAGTTTAGGTATCAACTTTGCTTTAAATTATAGAAAATATAATTTCATCCATTAAAATTTATTTTCTTAGGTGCCTATCAATATGAGTTACATATTACGTTTATTATTTGGAGACTTAAATTCGCATTAATTCGAGGTCAAAGTGGTAAGTACTAAATTTTATACGTAAAAGATCCAACTTGAAATTAATTCTATGAGTACCGGTTTCATAACTATTGAAGAATTTGATTTGGCGCTACACATAGTCACTTTCTTAGGTAAATTTCAATTTCATACTGCCTTGCATCATCAGATCTCTATGAGCTCAATGCAAAATATCATGGTAATAAAGCTAAATTCCACACGTGATAGTAATGTTTAACAGAGTTCTATAACATTGAAGATTAAGGTGAACCGGCGGTGCATATTATAAGTTAATCTACCGGTTAAGGTAGGTTTTGGATAAACATATCTACCAAATGAATATTTTGTGACACCTAACAAAACACAATCCAACAACCTACTCTACATCAGGTGACCCAGTCATTTAAACCACCCGGGCTGAACCAAGCGCACTAAATGCATCATATGGCTGCCCTTTTATATCCCCTCCCACCCCCTTGTTCATTTCCTATTGGTCCCTTACCTCTCCTTCCCTCACCTCTCCCCCGCCCCCCGCACACGTCCTCTCCGCTCTTCCCCGAGAACGCCATTCTAAAGACGACGGCCGAGCCGTCGAAATGTCAAAACAACATATGTGAGTGTCCTTTCTTTGTGTCTCTGTGGTTTAAAAATCTACATCTGTGTTTTTATATATTTGTGCGTCGCCGAAGAGCGTTCCATTTCGAAGATATTTATATATACATATATATATTTTTGTAATATGTTTCTATATTTCTATACTTTAACATATATTAGGATGTATACAATGATGTACAAGTACATGACATCAATGTTTTTGCCCTTGATTGACCCATAATGCTGGAGATGACATGATTTCCATTTAGGCAGGAAGAATCCGAAAGCCACAAAATTAATTTTTGTGGTAAATCCCACGCCCCTATATCTGGCGAATTCGTGTTATATAGTAGTCCTTTCTTAAATTAGCATCTATTTTAGTTGCAGGAGAGGCTTCTCGAAAAACGTGTGCTAGTGCCTGCGTTCCATCAATTTAAAATGATATCGGCTTGATACATCTACATCCTTTAAGCCAAAGATAATCGATAAACCTTTATAATAGTTGGATTAAGATAGGACTAAATATTTGGTGAGATATTCATTGGATAAGGTATTGTATCATTTTAAAAAGCTATGTTTGCCTTTCGCTGACTTTCTCGATATTTTTCTCAATGTGTGTATTTCGAGAAATGACTTTCGGCAAAGATTTATTTTTTATTATTAATACTACCAGAAGTTTATTTCAAAAAGAATTGTAACCTCAGAAAGCGGCTTGTTTTTTCCCTTTCTTCTCCTCTTGGAAATCGTTTATTTTTCCTGCCACCGCTTGCTGTAAACGTGGTTGACATGTCGGTTAGGAGAAATACCCTGGAAAGGCATTGAGAGAGTGGGAAAGGGAAAATCGCTCCTCAAAATGAGAATTTCTTGAAGGAGTGGACTCGTTGGATTGAATCGAAGGCAAAAGGCTCAGTGAGAGGAAATTTTGAGGCAAAGGGAGCCTTGATGTGGGGATGGAACAGAGGGCGATTAAGTTATTTTCTCTTTTCCTTTAAAAACCCACAACTATTCAAGATTGGCTTACTGTTTAGACTTGAGAAGACCCAATTCATTTATTTTTCCCTCGCATTTATTTTTTTTTATTTGGAGTTTCTTTCAATCCATAAAGTACCTCTCCATTCGTGCCTCATCCTCCTTTTTATGTCATCATTGTTACCCCACCGTCGCCCTCTTAGCTCACTCTCTGAGAAACTTTCCTTCTCTCTTAATTCACTGTTCCTTTCGATTCCTAGATGGGACTCAGTTTAAAAGTTCGTGGATCGCTGTTGGATAAAAAATATTTGTCAGAGAGCAAAAAGCAATGTGACGTACGGAGACGGGTGAGATTAAACGGGTATAAGTTCGTGTAAACTTGACAGACGAAACTCAATGGTTGGAGGAATAGAAGGATACAAGTGATCGATCTTTTGGAATCTAGTACCAATTAATGTACCGATGTGAGGGTAGGGATAAGCTGTCAACTTAAATTGGAATATTATAATGATTTCTCTACATTTTCAAAAGAAACAATTGTCACTTTCTATGTCAAGGGACTTGCGATTCTTTACAGAAAATCCATAATTTATTTAGATTTAGTTGGTCTCTTAGGTATGCATGGGTACCCTCAGAAACTCAAAGCTTTGGTCTTACACAAATTTTAGAATCACAAGGATCAACAAATCCCAGATGCCTTTTGCATAACGCTTTTTCGTTGAAATGGTAAATAAGGATTATGATTTTAATCCATTTACAATCCCGTTCTTTACTATCGAATTCTTAAAGTAGAGTATTTTCAAAAAGCTATAATATTTTTTGAGGATGTGAAATATAATTTGAGCGTGTTATGGGTGATAAGATGCCCATTGATCAAGACATCAGGAGGACAATTACATTAAGGTAGCAGAACTTAAGTTGAAAACGGAATAAATGAGAGAGGCGCAACGCGTAGGTGTGAAAATATATCAGCATTGATATGCTATTCAACGTTGTGTTCGGTTCCTAAGCCTGAACTTTGTGGAAAGCTGATGATTTGGGGTACAGGACTAGAGGTGATTGAAGACAGCCTTGTAGATCAAGAAGAAATATAACCTGGGTTAAGAATTGAAACGAAAAAAATTGGAAAGACATTTCTTGGAGAAGATTCGAAAAGTGCTCTTATGAATCTAAGAAAGGTAACTTAATATAGAGGAATTAATGATTAGCAGGTACGAGGGTTGCTATTAAATTTTGATCCTTGATAACACTAAGTGCTTTAGGCGTAATCTGATCTTTCCATCTGTAAGTTTAACCATTTTAACACCAACTTTCTTCAGAACATTTTGTCGTTTGATCAAAACTTTTGTTGTTTACAATGACTTGAATATTTTGTTTCTGTGAAAAAATGGAGTTAACTCCTGGACACTTTCGTGCGATGTTTTTACGACTTTCGACGGGGATTATCAAGACAGGAGTGATCGATCAACTTACTTCAACTTTTGGCGATGAAGCCCCGTCCTTTGCCTCTGTGAAACGCTGGTAAATATAACGAATTCCATCATGGCCGCCGTTTGCTCAGCGACGAAAGTTTTGAAGTTCATCCAAAATCAGTTTTTGTGCCAGAAAATATTGATGATGTGCTGAAACAGTAAAGGGAGAGCGTCATGTGATTTACCGTGAGATCGAGGTATTCTTGGGGATTAGATTGACGAGCATCAATAAGATATTGCATGAAAATTTAGCTGTGAAAAAAATTTGTTCGCGTTGGATCTCCCCTTACTGGACAAAATCTCAAAAAGATGCTCGTGTCAATTGGTGCAAATAAATGCTCAACGCATACAATCGCGGAGCATCAAAAGCTGTGCATGGCATCTAAACATGTGACGAATCTTGAACAAAACTGCAATCCACTGTATGGGCATTCCAAGATGAGCCAAATCCGACAAAAGTGATTCGTGCACGAAGCATATCCAAGCAAATAATCACCTGTTTCTTCGAAATAACTGGGCATGTGGCAACCGTACTGTTAGAGCAACATAGAAACGTGGATTCTGAATGGTACCCGAGCATTTGTTTGCCAGGACTGCTTGGTGAAATACGGAAAGAGAAGCGGCGACGAAGGATCCTTCTTCATTATGACAATGCAAGCTCTCACAGATCGGCTGGAACAATTACCTATTTGGCTGGCCAAAACGTCAAATTGATGGGCCATCCGACGTGCAGCCCTGATTTAGCACCAAATGACCTTTTTTATCCCCGTTTATAAAGAAAAAAATCCGTGGCCAAAGTTTTTCGGCGCCTGAAGAAGCCATTGATGTATTCAATATCATGTTTTGGAGGTACCTCAATCGCAGTGGAATAAGAGTTACGAAAATTGATTCGAACGCATGCAAAAGTGTATTGATTATCATGGAGAAACCTACAAAAAACAATAAAGCCATTTTCAACAATAAATTACTGTCTTCATTATTAGACTGAACATATGAATAGCAAACCTCGTAATAAGGTTTTTGATTGGGCAACACATGTGTAGTAGATAAAAGAAAATTCAAATACAAAATTTAGTACCTATGTGAAAACGTCAGTTTTCCAGCAAACTGCGACAATAGTTGTTTTTCTGAAATGCTGAGATGGAATTATGCATTAAGTCAACAAAATAAAAGAGTAAATGTGCCTTTTAGTACTCAAATAGTAACATGTGAATAGGAATCTTAATGAAACCTAATAAGTTTTTACATTTTAGAAATTTTAACTATGAGTTGTATTGAATCAGGTGTTTTGTTTGCCACTCATTTGGATACAAATAAATACTGTGTCAATTGCAATTGTCTATCAGAATCTCCAGTCTAAAAATTAACCCTTCTTTTCATTATTAATATTGAATATGAACAAATGGGAATTTTTGTGATAGCGTGACTGTTACTAATTCACGGGGGGCAGCCAAAACGGCAGAGAAAACACCTGTATTATTTAAGAATATATTATCCCCGAATATAAAACCGTATATCATTTACACAAAAATGACATCATTACGGAACCTGCATAAGGTGCTGGCATACAGGGTTCGTCCGGAAAATAAGTGTACTGAGATCAGGAAAAAAAATTTATTACACTTTTACATATCTTAAGCTAATATTCCTCAAAATAGGACCCTTGTGAGTCGATACACTTGTTCCAGCGGCGTTCCCATTCCTGGAACGCTCCCGCGAAGGCATCATCGGGAACCTCTCGAAGACTCGTCGTCGATCTCTTTTCTGCCCTCCACGAACATCTTGTGCCACCGAAAGATCATGTTTCTGGACATGGCTGACTCCCCGTAAGCCTGGTTAATCATACCGACAGTTTCGGTAGACGATTTCCCAAGCTTTACCGCAAATTTGATGGAATAACGCTGCTCCAAAAACTTCGGCATCGCGTTCCGTGACGTGGGTCGAGCGTGGAGGTTCTCGTTAACAGAGCTCCTCACTACACCACAGCTCAGAGCCGACTGCCTTTTTCAGCGTCGCTTGCCAACATACCCCCCTCCAATCGCAGCCCGTCAGAGCGGTGCTGGGCGCGCCTGGAGCGGCGCGCCCAGCCCAGGAGTCAGTACACTTATTTTCCGGACGAACCCTGTACGTCAGTATGATATCGGTGTTACTGGTAGCAAAAAAAAAGTTACCACGAATTATGACAAGTGTTAGTTTGGAATACGTGTAGTATAGTATTTTAAGCTATTTCTCCTGAATTGCTGTTTGCAAGTTCAGGATGAGGCTTTACTGGATAGAAACTGCATGAGGAGAAAAATAAGCAAAGTATTAAGGTCGTTGGATTTATTCTATCTGAATAGGTTTTTAAATGCTCCTAATTTCTTGTTTACTATTTCTACATCACAATCCAATTATACCAATATATAATACTTATAGAGGAAAATCGTGACATAAATAAGTCAACATTATTCATTGAAGGTAGTGACGCTGGGAATACGTACGGTGACATTTTTACGTGTAATGCGTCCGTGAGTAGTATAGCAATGCTGAAGGTTGTCAGGGTTGTCTCAGGGGACCGAAGTGCCATTCCACATCCCGCCACCAAAACCTGACACCAACTGTCTCCGTCCATGCTGGAAAATGGTACTTTAGAAAATGTAATTATTCACTGTTCTGATATTGCTGTTTCCAAATCATTCCTTTTGTCAACGATTACTCCTCAAGGTGTACGTCCTAGTGGCATTTGAAGAGCAAGTTGACACTCACCATTTCCCCTGAAGTACAACTGCAAAAATACTTTTTTCCTACCAGGGATCAAAGAATAAGATGTGATATGACGGTGAAAATGAAGAATTCTGCATGTCCGGGTTTTCACCGCGTTGTTGTTTGAAGCCGACAACAGTTTCGCCGAAGTTTCATCCGGCGTCTTCAGGTCGAAGATGAGGGACTCAGATTTTGGCCGTCCTTATATAGGTGGTCCCGTCCAAGTGCTGCTCTCTGATTGGTCCTTTTTCGGAGGACTCTCTTCCACGCGTTGTGGAGATGGTAGCCTTCATCTCTATTGAAATTCGCCGGGTTTTTGGCTATCTCAATAGCTTCTCTGATTAGGCGTGGGTAATATCTACTTTCTTTACTTATGATGACAGAGAGCAGCACTTGGACGGGACCACCTATATAAGGACGGCCAAAATCTGAGTCCCTCATCTTCGACCTGAAGACGCCGGATGAAACTTCGGCGAAACTGTTGTCGGCTTCAAACAACAACGCGGTGAAAACCCGGACATGCAGAATTCTTCAAGCCACCGCCGCGAAAATCTACGCAGCCATATGACGGTGAAAATGTTTAAATTTTTTATATTATACCATAAACACCGCATATTCAAAGGGTATTTCAAAAACATAGCCTCCATTGTGTTACTCAAGAGAATTAAAAATTTGTTTTCATGAAGTACTCTATAAAAAAATTATGTATAAAGGCAAACTAAAAATTCGTAAATAATTGTTCAAATACACCAACATTTCAAATCACTTTATACGAAAACAATCGCAAATTAAACCTTGGTTTTGTTTAGATCACTAGTTTTGTAGTTGAAGATGAGGAAATACATTCACTTAATTTCAATCTGTTTCATCTACCTTTTTTCCATGGCGTACCATTGTAAATACTAATTTATGTTACTCATTAGTATTTCTGATGTTATTTTACTAAAAAATGTTTCCAAAAAGACATCGTAGATTTTTCCTGCTGGAAAGACTGGCTCAAGTCGCTTGAATATTTCATTGCATCCAATGCTGTACACCGTCTTTTGAATATTGCAGATTATCAAATGCACGAGCCATCTAAACCTGCGGTGTAAACATTTATCAATTAGCGGAAAGGAAGTGGAAAATCGTATGAAAATACTAATATACGGGTATCCTAATTGCAGGATAATCTTAATTCCCTATTAATTTCAATCCTGTATGTTGAATTGTCAAATGCACCATTTCAGAACGAAAACTTGTATCTCTAAACTCATTTTAGTGTATATTTGTAATACTGCTTCTGCTGGCGTCCGTTTCCTAAAAATATCTAAAAAATGTTAATGAATGTATAATACCAGTGAAAACTGAATATTTCATCGCGACGTTTAAATAAGAGTAAAGGTAAAAGTAATCTCGGTGTAATACGGTACCTTAATAAAAAAATCGCTTTTCCTTCCATGAGTTATCAATATGGCGACCTCACTCACGGAATCAATTTGGCAACACGAGAAGAATCCAAGGGGAATAGTTTCTCCTCCTTTCTCCCCAGTGGGCACTTCCCTGATGCATGACGAAGGAATAATCCCCTTTCCGAATGTCAGAGGGAGAAAATTAAGACCCATTCAAGTGGTCATATTTCGTTTTCCACTCCATTTTGTTCGGAAAATATTGTACCTAAGACTGGGATTTAGAGCTAATCCAGTCTATGACTATTTTACCTTTTAGGCTGGTAGCAAACGCTACATATAACTTCTAGATTTATTCGAATTTTTGTGACTTGCAGTTGTATTGAATGTAATCGATGAATTGGATCTCACGTTCGTACAACACGGGCAGTTTTACCTTTTAACTGTTCGTCAACATTGAAGCAGTACTAATGAACCATCACAATAATACTGATGTCTTTGAGTAAATTTCTAATAATGCGGTCCATCGTGTTCTAAATGTACATTCGATCACTCCGTTACGTTGTATTAAAAATGGTCATTGCTGTCACTTTTTATGAGTGTATAGGAGTGTATATAAAGTGTTATAACTGTGTAACAAAATCCCTCAGTATATGAATCTTTATTCTGAAATTTATTTTTTCCACATAATTATCTAAGCGATAAAGGATTCAAAGCAAAAGATAATGGCTCAATATTCTATTTTTAGTATCATGCATCGTTATTGCACCGGTTTAGCAAAGAAATAAAAAAAAGTTTTCATTTAGCAAAGAAAAAAAACTACCATCAAAATAATTCACGGGTGGACACCTGCACAGTTTTGACGTAATAAATGCTGCTATTAAAATATTTTTTGGAATATAAAACCAGGTCAAAGTATTGTCTTATATCTTAACCATTGTTTCGAGTCAAACTAATGCTTTCCTTTTAAACGTCTTGTTTGATTTTTCTCGACCGATTTTCATTGCTCTCCGCGAAGGGGTCTTCCCAAAAGAGGAGAAACCCCTGGTTTGCAGCATGCGGAGAAACATTGCTAGATGAACCTAAAACCATAAGATATTGGAGGATTAAATCATTTCGTATAACTACCCTTGAAACTTTTCCACTCACCCTCTCTCTTTCTCTCTGGGGGGAAAAATCGATAGCGTACACATTTCTGTGCATAACTACTTTAATCTCTTCTACTCCTCGAACTCTTCCCTCGATCCTTCGGAGAGAAAAATCACGGGAACGTGCTGAACGGACGTGGGAATTAAAATGAAAACAAAAGAGAATTGCATTGGAACTGAAATATTGTTTCATTCTTTTTTTCCGCTCGCTTACAAATTGAAATTTTTCTCGAAAAACTTTACATTTTTTTCACTCGTTTTCTCTCTCTCTCCATCGAATAAGCCGTCGCTCTCTTTTCTATAACGCGCATGGTATTTTTAAAAATATTTTCCGCATAAACCGTGTGGGGGATTATGACCCTTAATTTCCCTTGGGATGCTTTCATTACCCTAATCCGATGCGTGCCGATAGTCTCTTTTTCCCGGCGCTTGGAAGTGTGGAGGCATCGCAACGCGGGAGCGGATGGAGTGAGGAGGAGGATAGGCCAAGAGAGAGAGAGAGAAGAGAAAGGGCGATGGAGGGGGTTGGCGTTAGAGAGGTCTAGCGGGAGGGTCAGGAGACGCTCCCCGTGGGCGAAGGGGAAGTGTGGGAAGGGTGGGCGAGTGGGGAGGGGTCGAAAAAGGGAATGGTTCGGGACGGGCAAGATGGCGTAGAAAAGAGGATTCCAACTTAACTTTTGGGGTTAAGGAATCTTCTTTTCCAGCATACGTGGGCGGTGTATTTACGGACTAAATGAGGCTCGAAGGATGAAGTGGGAGAGATTGGAAGCACGGGGGGGGGGAGGTGGGATGGGATGGAGTCTCTCGGAAGAGGAAGCGAGGTGTATGAAAGAAAGCGGAGGTGAGAAAAATAGAGGAATTGATCTAGGGAAGACAAGAGTGGAGGAGGATAAAGATGCTTTTTTGGCAACCGGCTGGCAAACAAGTGCTCTAGTCCTCTTCAAATCCGCCTAAATATATTTCCCCGCATTTTTAAAACAATTAATTTGGCCATAATGGCGTACTAATAATTTTCAACATCCGAGTTTTTTCAATTCACAAGCTACCTTGGTGACCCAAATCTATTGTGATCCTTTTTTGAAATATTTTACCACTTAATGATATTGTATATGTGAGTTCTAAAATTCTTAAGCGCTTACCTTTGTGTTGGGATTGCTTTTTCTTCTCTTTGAAAAACTTTCCAATGGATAAAGGAAAATGTAATCAAGAATGAGGGAAGAAATCTAATGCAACAGTCCAAAACTATTTGAGATTCATCGTTTAATATGTTAATTAAGGTGCTAAATGAATTTAAAAGAAGATATTGTAGATTTGTAATATTTATTTAAGAGTGGGAAGTACGTGAGGCGGATTTAATGGAGGAAACTGGATGAAATTCCCTCTACACATGAAGAGAGGGATCGAGATTAAGGCTTTTGGAAGGGTACAGGATACACAAGCTTACTTGTGGCACTCAGGGATTATTAGGGCCCTACACGGTATTGGGAGATTACACCACCCGGAAGGGATATATAAATCCGCCCATCCCACGTACAAGTCCTGATCAGAACTGTGTGAAAGTTAAGCATTGCAACAATATTACTGGAGAAACTATTATAAATTCATTATAATTCCTATCGCAAACGTAACGCTTATAGTCAAATTATATTAAGACTAAGTGAAACTGTAAATGTAAGTATTGAAATAACGGGTTTGGCGGAATTTAAATGACATAAATTCAATTAGTTAATATTATAAGTTGATAATGGCAAAGAAAATAATTTGGAAATCTGATCAGGTATGAAGAATAGGGTAAATATATTAAAACGTTATTTGGATTTTTATTCAGAAAAAAATATTCCATTCTCAAAATTTATCATTAAATAGAGGGTATTTTACTGCTAATTCATATCATTGGCTGAAACTTGGTTAAATTTATTTTCTGAGTCTGCAATATATTTTTAATCTGCAAGGAAGTGATTAAACACGAAGCTGAACATATGAGTATAAAAATTAAGAAACTCTTTGTAGATGTATATAGAATTGTAAATCATTGCATGAGTTTTTCTCTGTAGTCTGATAAAGATAGAATGAGTAACTGTAAAAAATGCAAGATTATTGAATTTATTTTGATGTCTGCCAAACAGTGCAGATTTGATCGGCTGGATATTCTCTAATGAAAATAGAATATTGTTTCTTTTTGTTCAGCATGTACTGAAATATGTTATCAGGTGGCGAATAAACAAGAATTAAAGTAAAATTTGGATAATTGGTGATATTACGATTAAATGCGTGGTAAAATGGCTAGTTAGTTAAGGAATCAGCGTGAGAGTACTGCCATAAGCGTCAAATAAGAATCAAGAATTTTTATATCTTTCCTTATTTTTCTCCCTAGTTGGCACAGTTTTTATTTACTAAACGTAAATTATTTATCTTTTGTTGATAGTTAATTATACTCCTGATCATCTAAAACAAGCCGACCATTTCACTGCCCTCGATTCGTTTTCTTAACCGCTAAATACCAAGGGTGAAGAAAATGATAAATTTTTAATACAAAGTAGCACTTTAATTAAAGAAGTTCTCTCCGAGCAATATTCAAATAATAATATAATGTTCTCCGGCATCTGTATTTGTTTTCCAATAAGAAATTACATATAGACGGTCGGAATGCGTAAACAAATAAAGAAAGAAACAGTTAAATAAATAAATTATCAAGTTATCCTTTGATTTTATCGATGGATACTGATTTATCCAATGTAACTGAAACACTAATACTAAAGACTTTACGAGCGTGGATATATTACAAACGAATTTTGCATGCAAATGCTATTAAAGTTAATGTAAATTCTCTGAAGTCAGAATTGAAAAAAATAATTGCCCAAAAAGTAGACTAATATCTGCGGAGGAGTGAATTTAATTATGTGAGCATTTTGAAAATTGAAAAGCTACTGATTCTTGGAAAACAAGGCTTTACAGAAAAAGTTGCAGTTCAAGGCTCATCTTTTTATAAGAGATAAAATACAATCAGTTGTCGCATTATGGTATTTAATTCTTAAAAAGAGGTAGAATCTGTATGATCTAAAAGAAAATGAAATTCGTTTGAGGTGAAAGGAAAACGAAGATGTTGAGGATACGGTAACACTGTCGTTTCAACCTAACAAACCAGATCTTTAAAATTCATGTGGAAATGGTTTATTGATTGCAGAGAGCATGAGTTAAGGGTTGATGAGTGGGAAAACGGATTTATTCTGGGAAAGTTGTTAAAATTTAATCACGACTTTTGCCTTTAACTAACCGCCTGGGGATATGAAAGTTAAGAATTGAGGAGAGAAGCATAACGAAGATTGAATATTTAGCTTTAATATGGTACCCATCAGTACTGCCTCGACGATAGGAAGGGAGAGAAAAGAGTTCGGAGAAAGATGAATAAGCCACCCGGGAGGCACCATCTTACGAGGACGAGGCACAAAGGAGTGCAAATCCATTACAGATATCCCCTCGAAATCTCTGGTTTACCTTTGTCATCGTTCCCCCAAAAAGCAAGATGTAAAGGGAAGAGGTTGTTTTGTATCAGCTGGAAATGAACCCACCCGCTTTGAACAAGAACGTGTAATGTTTCTGATTCAGTCTACAAATGAACTGACATATGATCAGCAAAATCGCGTCAAGCAATCAAAGGAACACTCAAGATTGTGGTAAAAGAAGCATTAATAAAATACTGAGGGAGAGATTTGGATTTCGGAATCGGTTCTCCTTGCCGACTGTTTTAGTCCCTTCCAAAAAGGAAAGCATAGACGGAGTTTGCGAATTGCGAAACCCATGCTCCTCAGACATATTATTCCCAAGTTATTCATTTTACTCTTGAAAGCGTTTTGGTCATTATTATTGTATAATCAAAACTCATGTTGGATCCCGAACAATAGTCAAAGAATACTTCTAAACCGTTCTACGAATGAAAGAATATTAAACCAAATTATTACGAATTAATGGCTTACCCTTTTGTGCATACACTGTATATTACTCCCATTAGTGTTAAGGGAAACTACCATTAACTAAGGTCATTTTTGCCAGTTGGGATAGATGATTTGGTAGGGATTGGATGTTTCACGTAGGGAGGAAGATTGGAGAGAAATCCAGCGTCGACTACTTTTAAAGATAGGAGCCAATGGGTTTACAGTTTAACGTCCAATGGATCGCGCACTGACTTAAAGTACTCTTCACAAGGCACCACAAGTAGGTGTTGGGATACCAATAAAAACATGCTACTCTTTCCGGGATTCGAACCTCAGCCCAAGGAAACAAGTTATTTAGACACCACACCATCCCTGTCCCCTCAGATCACTTCTATAACTGAAAATAAATGTATACAATTTATAACAGATATCAGAGATGGCAGGGAGATTTACATTTCCCCATTTAATCCATCAACATTATTTGAAATGCGGTATCACCCCCTCAAATTTCCAGTCACGGGAAGTTACTTTCGTGAAATGGCCGACTAGTCAGTCTCGGATTGTAAATTCCTCCACGGGTGACTTCGAGACCGCCGCAATGGGGATCGCTTCACTGGTGGATGGCTTAGATGGCACCGTTGATGAAGCGTCGGAGAGTAGGGAGCTCTGAAAAGGAGAAGTTTTGTACGGGAAGGAATGAAGTATCAGATAAGGGTTTATGTGTAGCAGAGATAAGGCTCTCAGCTTATCGCCGAGGGTAGTGAGGAGACTCAAAACGATGCAGTTTGGCGCAAGAGTGCTGGCTGCTTGGATACGGATAGGAATTACGGGTGCGGTAGACGCTCATTTTTACGCTCGTGCGGAGGGAATTGCGCACGGATTGCACGTAAACACCCGAATGGTGGTTACATAGCGCACGCCCTCATCTCTCGGCTCTATATCAGAATTTTACGTCCTAACTTTCCCTTTGAGGTCTTGCTCGTAAAAGAGTGGGAGTTCGGGTGGTCGTAAGTTATCCACCGGAGCTTTGTTCGAACGAAATGCACTCGTACAATATTTAAATGTAACCAAATAGCAGGCCGGCTCGGAAATTGAGGTAAGATGAAATCCATTAAAATCCAAAGGCTTTCACGCACGCGATTAAAATAAGCCTTCTCTCCGGTAGCTTTCTGAGTTTCTGTGGTATTACCGTGAACACACACCGATGGAACAATCTACTCTCTTTCGGTAAGAAGGTATTGGTTGCATAGAAATAAATGGTACATTTATTGTATAATAGAGATTTAAGCTGTATTTCTGCTAGTGGTTTCGATTTGATTTACGAAATAACTCCGCCCGAGCTATTTGGTAGGTCTAGCTGAGAATTTTCTTGTTATCATTGTTCATAGACCTCGTTTTTTTTCTTCAGCAACATTGAATTAGAAACAGTGGTTCAGAATAGACCCTAAGCAGTATTTTGAGAAAAGAGATGACAAGTCTCAAACTCCGGCTTTTCTATGAATGGTAGTGATGAGTATTTTCTCTCGTTAACATGTACTATATGTTGAAAATTTACGCGTCATATTCATTCATACTTTTCATTGGGAAAATTCTTCCCCATTTCTCTCTTATTACGTATCATCCAATTTGACTTGGTATGATGTTTTTGCTTACTGTACATACTAATGATTTCATGTAATTTGTGGGTAATCCGACTTGAGAAACGGGTATTGATTTTTTTTTGACGATTTGAATCCCAAAGAACGAAGTTATTTTCTAATTCAAGAGCCAATGTAATAAGAACACGAGCCTTTTTCTTGGGTTCACTGCATTTTTGGAGACCTTACTAAACATAATAATCAATTGTAGTGAAAAATCTCAACCTTGCATAATTACTCATATATCTTGGCTTCGACACTTAATAACTAAAATATATTGCTTGACGATGATGCAACCATTTAATCACTGTCACGTAAATATTTATTGAGAAGACCTTTTTCTACTATATTTCCGACTTCATCATATTTAATGCAATATATCACTTCATTTCCTGGTCACATTCTACCTTTTTTGATATTTCTTTCGCTCATTGGCAATGCCAATTACTTATCATTTTGAAAATTGCAGTGATAGATGTAAGAACTCGCATCGAAAGGATGTACGTGGCGATAACCTATTCATTACGTTGATTGAGGGATGAAATAATGGATTTAAAGACCCAAAATCCAGATTATTTGTGTATTCAGGAAAAAATAGGACCCTTTTCTATTAGAATGGAATTTATCTTCTTAACAAACCCTTGCGTGCTTCAGTATACTTTCTCTGAAGTTTAGAATTCATCTTCAAACATTGGAATATTAGAAATGGTTTCCGTTAACCCCTCTTTTTGCGACCTCCGTCGCAGTGGGGAAATAATTCTTATCCCTTGGTATTCAAACTTGAGCTTGGCAGACCTTGACGTGGAAGAGGAAGGGACGGGAAAGCAAGTTTCAAGAACGGATAAAAATGAAACGAGATAGGCAGCTGGAGAGGGGGAGGTAAAAGAGTAGGATGGGTGAGATAGAACTGGCGGTGTTGGAGAGGAGGGGTCTTAGAGAGGAAGAATATTTTGTTGTTTATCTACAAATTAAGTGGTAAAAGGAGTTTCGTTGAGCTCTGCTTTCTCTTTCAAGTTTATTGAGACAAAATTAAATCATAAAATTCACAATATGAGCCTTTAGGTTGGTATTTTTTAAACGATGCATTTTATTACAAAACTGTGTCAAAAAGTGAGTTGATCTTCTTAAATAATAATAAAAGAAAAAATCATCATTGAATGCATTATGTTAAGAAATCAACCAAATGTGTTTCTCAGCATGATCACCTAGGATATTCAAGAGGTTGATGAAGGGTGTTGAAGCTTTTGAAGCGTTTGAGGCTTTTGAGTTTACCGAGCAAAGAAAACGCTACTTAAAGAAGTATAACCATGAAGAATGCTTCCTTCAATCGTTAGTTAGAATATAACGCTACTCCGTGTGCTTTTTTTATCATTTTGGAAAATTGTTAGTCGCTGGGGATAAAGCATGAACGATTGGCAGTACTTCAAGTAATGCAGTATATCTAAAAGCATTGAGTAAAAGCTGAAGTTTACTTGAATATTTTTTTCCTAGATGAGATGCTTGCATGGGTCCCATTATTTTTTCATCATCGATCATTGAATTGTAACATTCGCAATTTATCATTGATGGAGGGCATACTTTTAATAAATGTTAAAATTATCAGGACACTTCTTACTTTTACCTAAAAGGTGATTACACGTGTCCCTGAGTTAAATATTTGCACAGTTGATTTTAACAGGTGGGTAAAATTAAACGATGGTTCAGCAATTTTTTTTAATCATTCTCTAATTCGTCGAATATTTCAAAATATAGTCTAAGAATCAAAAAAGAATATGCTTAAAAACGCTCTGATCACTTCATTAATTTATGTTAGAAGCTTATGGTCGTTAAAATATCACTGATTGCCAGTCATTATACATAAAAGAGCAAACCAGTTGATCCTTTGGAATCAGATGCTCAAATTGTGACAGTATTCCCTTGAAAAAATATAATTTTATAATATATTTTCCTGGCCTCCTGTGAATCCATTAGCTGAGTGCAAGAGCAGCAGTAAAACAATGAAAAGAGTTTACACAAAAAAAGATCAATGACCGTTATGACACACTTTCAAAGTCTCTATGACAAACTTCTATGCATACCAAGACCTCAAGGAAATATATTGAGGAAGAAAACAATTTTTGAGATACAAGCACTCGCAAATATTACTCAAATAGGATCAATAGTTTCCGTAAAATAAATAAAAGAAATTAATGGAAGGGGCAAATGGTCACGGAACAATCAACAGTTTGCACACATTGAACACACGTGTAATATTCACAAAGAATGTTGTAAAAGTTATATTTATATGTGAAAATAAGTTATCATTCATTATTTCTATATCCTGTTTTAGAACTGTCTCACCTTAACGGTAGCATTTATGATATTCATTGTAGCATTCTAAGGCTAGGGCATACATTTATACAACTAAATTCATCTCAAGAAAGAATTATGTCATTTTGTTTTGACGGGAATCACCTATTTTTCCGATATAATAACTGATGTTGGCACCAATTGTTTCTATTTAAATTTCGAATTTTTAGTTAATGTTATTAATATAATATTTATTATGCATAAATATAGCCTCATTTAGAGTTCAAAGTATTTTTCTGGTTTTTACAGTTGACGTTCTCATCATTTGATTGCTTTTTATTCTCGCTTAAAATTTTAAAGTCACCTTTGATAAACTTTGGAGTCCTCGTAGACATTATGGGATAATAATTTCCAGGTGCCCATAGAAAACGTCCATGTGGTGAGAGTCTATTGATAGTCCCCATCGCGTGGTATGTATCATGTTAATGCCACACTCCTTTCGTGTGTCCGCCACCACTACACGTGTAAACGGCTTTTCCGCTGAAATGAAAAACGTCGCAAGTGTTTTAAAATACACGGCCGTTCGGAGTCGGCGCTTGAGTGTCCCCGCTCCGGAGATTCACTCCGACGCGCTCGCAATACTCTTCCCCCGGCGATGGAGCCAGCGGGCCCCCCGAGGACACACCCTCTCGTCCCGGGCAGTAGTTACGTCGAGCACCACACTGTCATTTCTCGCGTGCAAAATCAGGAGAAGGGATGGTTTCGAGGGTTGAGGAAATAGGTTGGGGGTTTTATGTGTTTGCGCACAAATGTGTATGTATGGAAGAGAGAGAGAGAGAGAGAGGGAGAGAGGACTTTTCTGGCGGGAAAGTGTGGAACTCAAGAGGCTGGAGGGGGAGGGTGGTGACGTGGGGGCGTATG
Source organism: Hetaerina americana (assembly GCF_022747635.1). Taxonomy (NCBI): domain Eukaryota; kingdom Metazoa; phylum Arthropoda; class Insecta; order Odonata; family Calopterygidae; genus Hetaerina; species Hetaerina americana. Next base: position 35,573,270 of record NW_027286070.1, read on the forward strand.
TATGTGAGGGGGGGTTGGAAGGTTGGCCGTGGGCGACGGGGACCGGGATGGGAGTTGCGTGCGGCAGAATAGCAGGGGATTTCGGCGGATAGGTTCTGAGGTGGAGGGGAAGGGAGAGGAAGACGTTGTGGCTGGAGGAGTGGAGAAGCGAGAGGAGGAGAATGGGCGGTTGGATTGGCAAGAGCGTTACGAGAGTAGCGCGTGAGACTGGGATGGGTTGTGGGCGGGAGAGAGAGAGGATGGTGGGTGTGGGCTTCCAAACCCCCCCCCTCTCCTGGTTCTCCCGAGAGAACGGTGAGGGAACCGGGTGTGGGTTTGGAGCAGGGAGAATGCGCGAGAGCAGGAGTGGAGGGAGAGGAGAGGGGTAAGAGTCTCCTGGGAAAGGACTAAGAGACTGGCGAAACTCCAATAAAGTAATTAAACTGTTGTAAAGGCCTTCTATCTCCCCAACCCCTGTTTCGCTCCTCCTTCCCCCCTTCCCATGTCTTCTCAGCCCGTATCCCCTTGCCCCCTCCCGCCCTCTAGGGTTAGGCATTACACACACACACGCTCGCACCTCGTCCATCGCCCCTCCTGCGTCACCACAGCACACCACACCAAAGAAAACCCTCGGATTCCTTCCTTCCTCGCCGCCCTCCGGAACACCTTTACCTCCATTTCTCCTCAACACCCAACCGGGGACCGCCTTCATCCTCCTAGGTGGTTTTAGGGGGGGAGGGAGTGCGAGGGGGTCCAACAGCCTTACCCCTTCCCAGAAATACACCCATCCCATCCGGAAGGTCACCGAGGTGTGGGATCAGTCGGCTACAACTCTTATTTTTTCCTCTCTTTTCATTTCCCTCACCCCCTACCACCCTATTCTCATAGCCCTGCTCGCCGATCGTTTATCTTCGGCTTCCCCGAGCGGGGGAGTGGGAGGGAGAGGATTTTGAGGATAAGCAAGTAGGAGCAGGGGAAGAGGAGGAGGGAAGAAATCGCTGAAAAAGTTGATAGATGCGGGTTGGATGAACGGTGGTGTGGGTGGTGAGTCGGAACGATTGAAGACGGGTAGATTAATTTTTTCTTCATAGTTTTGTGAAGTAGGCGAGATGTAAATCGAGGCATGGAGTGGTGGTGAGACGAGAGGGATTGACTGGAAATGGTTGGAGGTGGAACTGTTGAGAGATCTCTTGAAAAGGGTACGGAATCTGTTGCTAATTGACGTCAAAATATTAGGACTCATACTAATGGGGTGGGATTTGTTAAAGTGTGGCGTGAGGAAGTTAAAGAATCTTTAATGCCCCGAGGAAAACGACCAAATTTCACGCTAGTAGTATAAAAGTTCCAGAAAACGAACTCTTGATACTTCTGCAAGAGGCGTGTTATCTTACAGACTGTAGGAATTCAGGCTCAAACCATCTTAGAAATCACCTGACGTAAATATTGAATTGGTTCGTTATTCTGGAAGGCAAAACGTCTTGAGGAAGGAACAGCGGAGAAGACAAAGGAGTTACCCCATCTCATAGTTTTGGATTCCCTTGCTTACTGATTGCCACGGAGAGAGCTATAGTGTCACCTTTGAAAAGCAATTCTTGGGAGGGTTATTGTTTGTAATGGGCTTCCGAAAATGTGCGCGTTAAATAACCTTTCGATGGTTTTGGTAAGTACCGACGAGTAGGAGAGTCGCGGTGGCGTGCGCCGAAGGATCTGCGCTCGAGCGTGTCTGTAGACGCTGCCGGTGTAGATCTTGGTGGTAATAGCAAATTTTTCTAGTTTATTTGACCCAAATTCTGATTTGTTTTAGAAATAATATGTGGGCAACTTGTTGTGTGATGCTGTCTCGGAGTAAGGATTGTGAATTCACGAGAGTTATTGGGTGGGCATGTCATTCTGCAGGATGTGCTGAAGGAAGTAATATCTCGGAAAGAAATACAATAATAAAAAGAACTTATATTGCAAAGTACAACTAACGTTGGCTATTTTGTTTGCCAGCATTTGAAAATAACCATTATTAAATCTACTATATCGAGTGTATATTTTTAGACCATCCATCGATAAACTATGTAAAAGTTGTGTAATGGAAATTACGGCAATTTTTCGTGGGAAAAATATGCCGGTAATATTTTTGCAAATTCTGAAGTGGATGGGGATTTGGAAACGCAAAAAAAAACCGCAAAAAAATTGGGACGGATAATGTAGATGGCCGCTTACACGAAGTAGGGGATTTGGCAGAATCGAAGTGGAGGAAGCGGAGGAGATGGGGAGTTGGAGGGCGTAAAAGAGACACTCCCATTCCGAGACGGGGAATCAATTAGCGTTTTGTAGATGGATACAATGCGACACGATAAGGGGGATCGGTGGCGGTGGGTTGGGGAGGGACGATGCGAGAAGGAAGGGAGAAACAAGCCGGGGAAAGGGGATGGGAAAGATGGAAGATGGGGCGGATTGTATGACGAGCGGAAGGTTTTCGGGTCCTCCTTTGGGAGCGGATGGAGAAGTTTGGCCGCGAGGGGGAGGGCGGGCTTTGGTTGGGGTGCTTCAGAAGGGAGAAAAGATAAGTCGGATGGATTTGTCGCGTGAGGGTAAAGGGAAATGACGGCGGAATGGAGTTTGGGGGACGGTGGAGGACTGACGTGCGTCGAGGGTCGGGGGAAATGAGGCGGACGGGGGGAGGGATACCGATAGGTGGGCCGTGCGAGGTGAGTTAGGCGGGGGGAGGGAACTTTTTTAAAGGGGAAGAGGGCGGTCTAAGGAAAAATACGAGCAGCACATGAGAATGGCGTGGCTGAAATCGAAGCCTGGAGGCTTGCAAATCGGGTTCATTCCAGACTCGTTTTTAAGGTATGGGCTCCAACCTATTGCTTCTGACTCTGACTCGTCCGTAGCTGTATGAGATTCCTGACCATTGGCCATCCGCAACCAACCCCATTGGGTTTTGCACCTCCAATGGACGCTGCAAAAACCTGGTAACTCAAATGGCTCCTGGTCATCAGCATTACACGAGGCAGTATGCAAGTGATTAATTGATAGATGACTTAATTTGACTTTCACAAATACAGCATCGGTTTAATAATGTCTCAATAAATCGGATCGTAAATTAATTTGAGCTTTAACTTAACTTATAAATTACCAAAAATCCGATTTTACGAAAAAAGAAGATTATTTTTTTGTTGAATTTAAACAACAATAAGTAATGTTATTCTTTTTAATCATCTTACATAAACTGATATTCTTACTAGAAGAAAGGGAAAATAATTTGTCTAAATAACTAAATAATCAAACATATCATGATCAAGGATATCACTCTAAAGAATATAATTTAAGCAACCATGAATAGGTAGAATTAAAAAAGAGGAAACCTAAAGTTGCGCTTTGAAAAGTAGCAAAATGAAAAAAGATTTAGGTACTTACAAGAATCTATGAGAGAATTAAAGTCTTACAAGGGAACAGGAGAGATTAGAAAACTTCTCTAAATAAATCCAAAGATTGGTAACCCGTGATGATGAATATAACGTCCGCGATTGGTGTGGATTTTGTGTCTCACTCGGTTTACGTGGACTTGGAAAAATAGGTGAAAGTAAAAGGACTAGAAACTTGATCAAGGAAAGACACCCACATGGTGTCTTGCCAGCTTCCGATGAATTTATATACTTGATTTGTACAAAAATATATCTTCGAGGAATTTTCAGGTGATGAAAAATTGATCATTTTCCATTCCTTCACGTAATTTTGGCCAAATTCGGCTTCAGCACGTTGCCTCTTTTTTGAGGGTAGAACATACTGAAGCTCCGAGGCCAGAAACATCACTGTCGCTCCTGGTCGTAGTGATAGCAAACTCTCATGGCCTACTAACCCTTATCATAATAAAGATATTTGTTCAAGATATAAGTTTTAAATTCATATTATTCACGCACATACACACATATAGCATTTAAGAGAGTGAAAGAAGACAATTATAGAATTTGTTTCAAATAAAAATCTGGCCGATAATCTGAAGTTTTTATGAATGACCCCTGCCTCCTCGCTTAATAAAAAAGTAGTAGTAGTTTTGAGGGGAGGCGACCGACAGCTAAGGTCATTTGCGCCATAGGGTAAGGACAGGAAAGGATGAAGGGTGGAGAGAAACCCGGCGTCGAAATTAGCCTACTCTTTACGAAAGGCGCCAAGGGGTCCGCGGCTTAACGTCCCATCCGACGGACGGCGTACTCACTCAAAGTGCCCTCCACAAAGCCCCTCAAGTAGGGATCGAGATACCTCTGAAAAATAATCAACACCGCCGGGATTTGAACCCGCGCCCTCAGGGTGGGAAGCCAGTACGTTAGCCCCCGCACCATCTCGATCCCCATAAAAAAAAGTACATCCCGAAATCTGTAGCAGAATGTGATGGCTGATCTAATCGATAGATATTGGCAGTGGAAAAGATTTAAAGGAATTGGACAAAAAGAGAGCGCCCAGTCGATCTCAAGAGTTAAATAAATCATAAAACCTTCAGGAAGTTCTCTCGGGTTTCCCACCGGGTCAGCGTGGTGTGCACCGACGTTTCGACGGCTAAATCTGCCATCGTCTTCAGGGTGAAGTGCAGAGCAATGAATTCGCCATGTATTTATACCCTGTCGTAGGGTCAGGTGTCCTCCGATTGGTCCGATGTGTTCCCAAGTGCCGAGCCGCCCCGGTGACGTCTCGTACTTTCAATTTTTCTCAGCACAGGTCTCCACGTGCTGCTGATCTGGAAGCCAGTGTCCCTGTTGAAGGTATTCTGTCCTTCCAGTCGGATTTCCACGGCTTCCTTCGCCACTCGGTCCCAGTAGCCGTTCGTGTGACAAAGTCTTTTGGTTTGGGAACTTCCTTGGCACGGCAAAAGACGAACGGGGTTTGAAGGCGCCGGGGGTATACCGGATCCCGTGTGAGTGCGGCCAGGTATACATCGGGGAGACTGGCCGCACAATTGAAAAGCGACTAACGGAGCATGAGCGATGCATCAGACTCCATTACCCTGAGAAGTCTGCAGTCGCCGAACACAGCATCACGCATGGTCATCGGATTGACTGGGGGAGCACCAAAAGACTTTGTCACACGAACGGCTACTGGGACCGAGTGGCGAAGGAAGCCGTGGAAATCCGACTGGAAGGACAGAATACCTTCAACAGGGACACTGGCTTCCAGATCAGCAGCACGTGGAGACCTGTGCTGAGAAAAATTGAAAGTACGAGACGTCACCGGGGCGGCTCGGCACTTGGGAACACATTGGACCAATTGGAGGACACCTGACCCTACGACAGGGTATAAATACATGGCGAATTCATTGCTCTGCACTTCACCCTGAAGACGATGGCAGAGTTAGCCGTCGAAACGTCGGTGCACACCACGCTGACCCGGTGGGAAACCCGAGAGAACTTCCTGAATACAATACGCCGGGAAAAACTGAGATCCTTCACAAATCATAAAACCTATTAGATTCGTTTATCGGATTTAATTTACGTGAATCGATTTGTAAATGACTGACTGAACTCAGAGAGGAGCTCACCCGCTTCTAAACCTTTCCTTTATGTCAATTTAGCAGTATTTTGTCTTTTACATGATTATTCCAATATAATTTCTCAAACATTGAAATGAAGATACACTTAGTTTATTATGAAAATATTTAGCTAATCGGTCTACACTCTATTCAACCATCTATCTCCATTAATTCACTTAGAGTGACGAATATTTTATTTCGTAAATCTCCTTTGCTTTGGACATTGGCATTCTCTGCAAGTATGCATATTGTACATGAGCAAGTTATTCATGTTTAATTAACTTGTCCGCGTATTTTCCATGTTATTTGATCGAGCGGAGTCGGCTTTAATGAAACGTGTTGACCTCATGGCGTGGCGAGAGTGAATTAATATTCCGTCAATTCAAAAGCGTTCAAATAATTCGAATAAATTAAATTTTCACGTGGTAAACGAAAAATAAAGACATTGAAATGACGCTCTTTTTGAGTTTAGGGGCGAAACGGTAAAGGGCATGCTATATGTATGGATAGGTACGAGGCGACGTGAGTAAACTTCAGCGCTTCTTGTGAAAGAGGAAGGGGGTTGACACGGCGTTAAAATTTTCACGCACGTACGAGGAATTCTGGGGAGGTCACCGCACATGACGCCCAAACTTAGGAATGGATTATGATGCACTGCGTGCTCTGGTCGCGGCCGCTACTACCCAGGAAGTATGTGTCTAGCCAATTCGTAGTTGCGACGTACCTTTGGAATGCGCAATGGGATGTTTAGTTGGGGGAGTGCAGGCCACGTGCGGAGATGGTGCATCACTTGCTCCCAGGATGGAGGCGGAAGACCAAACTTTGACGGGAAAATAGTATGGCACAACCATTTCATGAGAAAATAAATGAATTTTGTATTATTGAAAGCAAGGCAGGAAGCAGGGAGATAGTGGGAGAAAAGAGGAAAAACGACTAAAATGACTTTAAGTGGACATAAGAGTTGAAATTGCTTTTTGTCGATTAGAAATTCATATAAGATTTTATAATGAAAACATATTATACTAGTATAATGGGAGACATTTTAGAGAACATCCTTAGTTTTTCTTTTTTCATCCTAAATATTCTTCTGAAATTGACGAATTAACATGCTAAATAGTTAACTATTTTATCATTGATATTTGTATTGTTGGAAGCCTATAGAGCAGTATTTTTAATTTGCTAAAAATTGATGACGACTAATTTATTATTTAAAAAACTGCTTGAGCTATATAATTTTTTAAGGATACATTGAAGTAAAAAATAAAGCAACTTTATTTATTTGTTCTTAATAAATATTCTTTTTTACCCCCCACTCTTTCATAGCTAATTCAGTGAACATGCTCTCAAAGAAAATCTGCAAAAGAGTAAAGTTTGAAGTACATTGGGGCTTAGGTGCAATTTGCCACGACGAATGAATGCCATTTTAAACGATTTCATAGCTAAATTAATGCCTGAAAGGGTGTCGATGGTTAAAAATTACAGATTTTTTATCGCAATTACACTCACAGAGTCTAATTAATCTAAAATCGGGAAGTCTAATATATTTTGATGTTTATCCTCAATAATCAGACACATAACAGGGTATAGCTATTGGTGTGAGGATGTCTCCGAATAAATAAATCAGTTTCTAGAAGGATAAATCTAAATCAATTGACTTTAGCAAAAAAAAGAGTAATTCTCATAATTTACATTTGGCATTATTGCCTGAAGTTTTAGCCATTAATAGAAATGCCATTCAAAGGAAGATCTTAAAGAGAGTACTTGCCGGTTAATTGATCTTTGATCGAGGACTGCCTTTCATAAATACTGGTATAATTACGGTCTTTAAATTAAAGGGACACCTAACACATATCTCGGCCTCACGAAAGAGGTGCACGACGACAAAAACTGGAAAAACTCACTCCCTGACCTCAAGAGGGAACATCAACCAGATTGCTTTTCTTCGTATTTAACCTCTCCTCCCTCCGCCCAACTCGCCCGACGAGACGAACGCGGGATGGATGTAGCAAAATATTGGAAGGGGATTAGGATCGAGCCGTGCTGGGAGTGACGAGGGAAGAAGATACCGAAGGAAGGGCCATGAACTCCAGTCCACGTCTGTTGAGTCCAGAACATGAAGGAGACGGCTCTAAAGGAGAAATTGAGGGATATATCGAGGGAAATGGAGTGACGCTGGAGGGGACTGTTGGTTGGCAGAAGGAGGTCAGGAAAGAGGAGAGTCGGGAAGTGATGGGGGTCTGTAAAATGAGTGAAAGGAGAAAATGATGGACGTCGAGTATTGAAATAGCTAGGGGGAATGAAAGAGAACAAATGAACAAGGTGAGGGGCGGGGGGCAATAGGACCGTGGGTGTGTGAGGTGGTGAGGAAAAAACCGCGAAAGAAAGGAAATACGGATGGATAGGGAGGGGGAAGTGTGAGAAGGTTGATGGAAGATGGATTGAGAGGACCTGGGGTGTGTTATAGAAGGAATCAAGGGGCGGATTTTTTAAAAAAATTTTCTTCTCTCTCTCTCTCTCGGGGGAGAAGTGAATTTTCCGAGTATAGCGCTAGAGAGACTCGAGAAGATGGGAGTGTGGGGTGGGGTAGAACGGGAGATCTTGTGGGAGATCGTCCGCGAGAGAGCCAAGATTCCGAGATAATCGCCATTGGAAGAATCTGGCGGAGGGCGAGGGAGGGACTGATGAGGAGGTTGGGGAAGGTGCCTTCTTCACTCCCCCGTGAAAGTCTTTCTCCCTCTTCATAGCCTCAACCCCCAGTGTGTCGGTCCAATCCATTCCTCCCCCACCCACGAACCCCCATTCGATGTGCGCCGTTTGCGAAAACGCTGAAGATCGTAAAGTCAAGGTGAGCGAAAAGCAATATCACTCACGTTTTCGAATGAGAATGAAGAGGGGGAGTGCTGGTTGGAAGAGAGGATCCGAGAGGCTGAGAGGGTGATGGTGGGAGGGTAAATTAGGTTGGGAGCAGGGGGAATTGAGGGTGACTCGTGAGGGGTAGGAGTAGAAAAAATGAAATAAGATAAAGAAGGGCAACGCAGTTGGAGTGTTCTTAGCGGGAGGGGGGGGGAAGCGAGGTAGTCTGAGAGGGGTGTTTGGGATGGGGTGACCGTGGGGTTTATAGGCAGAAGGAAAAGGGTTGAGAGGACAGCAATCGTGCGAGATAATGAATGCTACGAATAAAAAAAGGTCTGTTTTATGTTTCTTATTTTCCCTTTTCCATTTCGAAGTTGCGGAAAAAATCGATACGAAGTTATTTCCATGAACGGATTCCTTGCCGTTTCCCTATCAAATAGAGAGGTGATTGTTTGATTTAATGGTAAATTATATTTACCAGGCTCACAATTTGACCAAACTGTTCGCTGTTAACGGGAAAATGTCTCTGCCAATAGTATTGAATTTCTTTTTAAATTAAGTTCTAACAAGCATGTATGTCAGGTGCATTCAGCTGTTGAATTAATTGTATATTAAGTAATCATATTAACTTTATTTTTACCTCAAATTAATACTGGAAAACATGTAAATCTTCCTTCCCCTCCATGCATCGGGTATTGCCAGTACTGATGGTTTGATTATCTATTCAAACAGGGGCATTATTTTCTTGTTATTAATGGTATGATCACGTCTTTTACATCGTGCATATTGAAAACAAAATGAGGCCTGATACAAATCTTTGGGGAGATAGGACATAAAGCTTTACAAATCTCTCTCCTTACCTACGAATGTACATGATTATAAGCAAATAAACCACTGCCTTCAAAATTACTGCAAGTAATGTTAAATTTTATAATTTTCTCATTCATTTTGAAACTGATTTTGGTGCTAATTCAGAATAGCTTTTAGGTCACCACAACAGGAAAGGACTGAGATTATCCATTTATCTCCTACTACATTGTTATAATTTAGTTTAAGAAAAACAACTGTTTTACCAAAAAGCTTGATTTGAAGATTTTAATCAAATATTTGACTTAAAATTGCATGTATGCGTAGACTTTTTGCCAGTTTGGCTGCCAGAGTTTTGTCATGGACTCATTTTCGATAGTCTCAAGGGGTTTACTGAGATTTTACTGTGGCTACATGGAGCACCTATAACATCTATTAGAAATAAGGTTTTTGGTATAAGGTGTAATTATTTCGTCGATACGTGCAGAGGTAGGAATTTTATTTATTAATAATATTAATAAATATTTTTATTTCATATTTTTATTTGTAATATTATGTATTATTAACTATATTTGAAAGTACCTCATTTGATAGTGGTAGTAGGTCTTCAAAGTATATAAAGAAACACTTAAATAGAAAGCATAAAATTGATTTTCAAACGTTAGTTTCAATTTTTAGCTGTTATTATTAATTGATTTCATTTTATTCCTTTCACATATATTTAAAATATTGAAAATAATTTTTATGATCAATTTCTGAAAAAATACTCGATGAAAAAAACACCATTGTAGTATTACTCATATAAAATAACGAACGCTCTTGGCTATAATGGGAGAAGGGGGAGAAAGCTTGGGCAGATCTTAGGAAAGAGGCGGGGAACCCAAATTTTATAGGCAGAAATGATCACAAATTTAAGGTAAAATGCCGGGCACAGAGAACAAATAAAAAAAATTTTCTTTTCTAAATATAACAATTGTTCATTGGAACACCTTACCTGCAAAAATATTCGAGCCCTTTCCTAACAGAGTGTATACTTTTAAGAATAGATGTAAGGTATGTATGTAATAATTTGATTGATGTGTGGTGTATTGCATTATATGTAATAGCTTAATTTTTTTAATTTATCTTTTTTTCTTGCTGATTAATGGTTGTAAATGGGATGGGGATTCGCTTGTTTTGTTAAAGAGATTTGTGTTTTGAAGTGTGATTTTATCTATTATCTTTTGCGATTATTTGGGACTTGTGTGCCACCTGACAATGTCTATCAGCACATGTGTATTTTTAATAATAATAATAATAATAACGATAATAATAATTACAATATGAAACACCTATTCATGCTGTTCTCAAAGTAATGCTTGACCATTTAATAATATTAACAATTTTTATAATTTATCGTTTTAAGTCCTCAATGAAATGAGAGTTAAAGTTACATCAAGATTTTTTAATTATTTAAATAACTTTAATATATACATTCGGAAACTGAAGAATATCTATTTTAATGAATTATTTTACGACATGAATAATTAAATCACTGGTATAATGAAATTTTACTATCTTAGACCGGCGTATTCTTTTGAAAAACCACCAAATTTAGCCTTCCATATTGCATTTTTATCTCAACAAGACCGGGTAATACAGCTTTTAATTATCCCTTCCGTAGATGAGAGAGCCAGAGAAAAAATGTATCTTCATTTACGAGTATCTTCAATGTATCGCATTCACTTGACCATTTCAAGTATTTCTTGCAAACAATTATTTCTTTTTCGGATAGAAAAGGGCGTCTTCCTTAATGACTGTAATTTTATTACTGCATAAGTATCTAATTTAATTTTAATTTTTTAGAGGGTCATAAAAATTAATAAAGATGACACCATTAGCTAAGTACAATCATAATAAATACATTTGAATTAAACGTTGCCAAATAAGATATAATTTTATGCGAATGAGAGACATAAAGTGTATTGGAATATATTCGTTTAGGTATCACAATTTTAAAGACAACTCGTAGTGCTACGATTCTCTCCCCGAAATGGGTTTCACGAAGCATTTCTTATCAATTTCCTGACGACAGTCGTTATTTCCTATCCTTCTCTTTTTCTCTCTCTCTCTCATAAATTTCTCGAGCACGATTGCATTAAGACAAAGATTCAGTTCTCTTTTCCCTCGATCTCAGCTTCTCCCTCTATTAAAAGAGTTTTTCGATTCAAGTTTTCAATGCCTGCATCTCTTTATCTTTCCATCTTTCCTTCCAGCTACACTCGCTTCGTTATTTTCTATCTTCTCTCCCTCCTCCAAGTTGCCCTCACTCTAAGTCTTTATCCCTGGCCAAAAACTCCGGCATAACTTTCTTTTTAACCAGCAAACGTTTTCCTCCTTTTTTCACCCCTTCTCTCCTCCCATCCCTCTAAGAACTCAAGGCATGATCGATAATTAATCGACCTTTTCTTCAACCACCCCTCCAACCTCTCCCACCCCAAAACTTCTCTGGACAACCTTCCCCTGTTTTAGACCGCCCAGTCTCTCGGAAGCTTCCTTCCTCTTTACCATAGGTTTGCCACTCGTCCCGATTTTAAGCGAGACAGTCCCAATTGTCGAGTGATTTTTGTTCGTTACATACATTTCTTCACGGATATTCTTACTTTTCCAGAAACAGTGAAAAAGATACAATTTTTAAACATATTTCGACGTTGCTCAAGGTGATAATTTCCGGATATTTCTTTCCTGATGGATGACAACCTTGGTATGATGACACCCTCTAAGGCTGCGTCTATTCCAACCAACCTTTCCCTTCCGCAAAACATCTTAAGTATCTCATTTCCCTTCTCTTCTCTCAAAATGAAGAAATTGCCTTTCTTCCCAATGCTGCAGCGGATTTCTGTCACAATTTCCCCGTGCCCCAGATCGTTCTTTTTTCGTTCGAATCTCCGCAACACCTTGTCTCTCCGCTTCTCGTTCGCGCACCTCTCACGCGTGAGCACCCGTCTTTATCCACGCTTAGAAACTACCCACTTTACCCTTTATACACTGTCTCAACCCGTGTTTGCTAGGCGTGTAATGCCCAATATTCCCCCCACCCATTCCCCCTTCTTGCCCCCGTCTTACACTTCTTGCGTCGTTTGCCCTTCCTTCTCCCTCCGCCTTTGGAAACGCCTTGTCACAACGCGCTCTTGGACAAACCCCCCGATTCAGCTAACCCAATAGTCTTGTAACCCATAAATATATCCCGCTCGTTTCCAAGTTCAGTCCTTTATTCTCATACTGAGAGGAAGGGTGGATTAAACTCCTTCGCCGTTGCTTTCTCATCCCACGCGACTTTGCCTCCCACGAGAGTGTCGTTCGGCAATGGTACCTTTCCCCGAGCGCAGGATAAGACTTGTCTCTTTACAAACGTCTAGTTAAACAAACATTGCCTACCTCTACTTGAATTTCCTCTCTTAAAAGCAATCTTAACTTTCATTTTGGTTTCTAGATGACAAAGCTTTTCGATCCATTAAAATAAAGACAAATATTCTTGTGGGGTCTGCATGCTTCCTTGTTGTGCTCATTTAGCGTTGGACGAAAAAATATTTCCAAGGTTACAGAAGACATGGAAAATCCTGTCTTATCGCTCTTCCTAATTATTCCCATTCCGACTCTTCATCCGTCATACTAACCTGAAGAGTCTGAGGCATGTACAGGTTGCACAGACGAGCCTATAATTTACACCTTTATTTTGAGATAAGTTCATTATTTCTCCCCAATTCACTCTGCTAAACGCTGTACATTATAGCCCTGGTTTTCCAAATTAAAGGAGTATGAGAATAACTGGAAATAGGCATGAAAGTAGACGGGGAATCCGTAAAAACATTTAGATTTGTTAAAGGTTCAGCATTAGTTAGCCAGAGTCAGCCAAATGTTTGCATTCAACACTGAGTTCAACAGGAAATCAATTACATACAACGGGATGAAAAGTAATTTAAACAGAACAAAGTCTGTGTTATTTTCGTTGAAAAGGACCGATAATTTGAGCATTTTTATTTAAGCCCAAAATCTATAGCTGGCTGGGTAGTTTAGTGCGCGTACTGCAAATGATTTCAAACAAGATGAAAATAGTGGTACGGGCATGAGAAGAATTGAGTTAGACAGAAAACCATTCCAAGAGGAGGAAGTGTATTACAGAGGCATTGAGTAAAGATGCCGTAAATATCAATAATAACTTCAAAATGTAGCGTAAACTTATACAGAACAGAAAATTGAGAAGGGTATACATTGGATATTTTCAAGATGTGGTTGTGGAGTAGATAGGAAAAGGTAAAATGAACTAAAAGGAAAACTAGGGAAGAAGAACTAGTTGTGGAGGAGAAGGTGAGAGGGTTGTAGATGTAGTTGTTGTTGGAAGAAATACACAGGAGGAAGAATATTATGTGTGGCAATGAAATACTAAAGACCAGGGGGGAGGATGCTAGGAAAACGAGGTAAGGGGAGGAAAAATACAGGCTTGTTGAACGGAATGAAGGGTTGAAGAAAAGATGAACGAGATTTACAAAAGATGCAAACAGTTTATTGCTGCTTGTTAGGCAAGACTTGAAAGTGTACCGGTGCTCAGTCTGTGTCTGTCAAAAACATACCTTAAATATTAGACTAACAACATAATAAAAATATGAGCAAATATCTCAACGTAACATAATGAAAACTATCATTTTATCACCGAAATCTTTGTTCAATAATAACAACTTAAGAAATTACTCTGAGTGTACCGAAATATTGAGCTTGCAAATACAAAAAATATAAAGAATCTCTTTCGTTGTATCTTGCTTGAATATCACCCAATAAACTTTTGATACAAGTCTAAACATAACTGTTTTTGGATAAAAATTTAACTTATTCCGTGCATCATAGTTATTCATTTTGAAATGCTCTCACCATACGCTTCAGGATCAAAAACTTTATTTTTACTACAAAAAGTTAAATTTGGTAACTTTTCATGTAAAGTGAGATGCAATGAAGTGGGGATGTTTCATTAGGTATCCATGATACAGGTAGGGTTTCTTTTTTAACTCAGCAACTTTGCCGAGTTAACACTACCTTCTCTCCTAGCACATCAATTCGGCAGAAATAGAGAGGATACATCAGCACGTCTATGAAGTCTGTTAAACCATTGAGGTTTTCGAATAGTAATTTGGCGGATCTGATAACATTTTATTTCTGTATAAAATTAGGAAAAATAATTTTTAACTACCTTCCTACTACACGTTCCTTTGCGAAATTATTGTAGTTATGGTTAAGGGAAAAGTCTGAGCACAGAAAATTCACAATATGCGTGTATCCCTTTGATATATATATATATATATATATATATATATATATATATATATATATATATTGATTGACATTTTTTAAAACCTCACCATAGATAGGACACGTTTATATGGCAGCAATCAGAGATTTAAACAAGATATATTTCCCGCCATCTGAGATATATTTTACACTAGTAATAATTTCCAAGTACTTAAAAATGACAGTTTGTCTTCGGCCAGAAGACTGGCCCTTTTTTTAAGCAATTAAATTGTTTTCCATCTCCCGATACCCATAGAACATATTATATGGCCTTGAGCTCCCAGTAGCCCACTTCTGACCTACCATGAGATTCCCGGGGCTCTGCTCACTGAGTCGGAAGAACATCCATGAGGGGGTGAGGCCAACTAAAGGATTATGGTGCTCATTAAAAGTTGGTATAGTACGCATTTCCGTTTGTAAGTTTGACTAATCCCTAGGGTTTTTTCACTTATTTTTGACTGCGTGATTAAAAAAAAAATAATATGAGTTTGCGTGTGCGTGCTATTGATGTTAAGTGTGTCTTCGTAGCATGAAAGCAAGTCGAGTCCCAACTTTGGGGCACCGTAACGGTCAAAGAGACTTATTAGATTAGGTTTCAAGTCGGCGGGGCCAATATTAAAATTTAAACGTCAAAATTAATGTCCAACCATTTGTGAGGTAGTTTTTTACGCAACTCTTATCTCGTTTCTCACATCGGCTAGCTTCTTCACGCCTTAATATTGCATTATCCCGGCTAGGTCTACAATAATAAGTCTATCTAAATATTTTGTCTTCAGGTCCGTGTATTTTGACCTATTTACTGCTTTCATTGGCGGGCTATCCAATTAGAGTGTTCTTTATTAAGTTCAATGTTTTTTCATACCTCATTCTTCTGCCACTCTTCGAAGAAATGTTTTCCTTCTATTATCTGCGTCTCAGATTTAATGACTATTCCTTCTACACTTGTACTCATTTTCTTTTCTTAATCCATACTGATCTTCGATGAGTCATACATTTGCTTTGACAGTTGTTTTCTCTTGTAGGCGATTCACTTCAAGGTATTTGTTTATAGAGGCCCCTTAAGTCAATTATACTCCTACAGTCATTAAAACATGTTTATTTGTTCTCTACTTGTTTGAAATAATAGTTTTGTTTATTGTGAAGCAAGTCGGTAAGCCCATCGTGCACGACTACGAATGCCTGTGACATTGTATTTATACTTCAATTCTCTATGTGAGAGAATTGAAGGAGAAATCATCTGTTGGAAATACATCTCTATTTATTTCTATTATTTTCCTTTCGGGCCAGTTCTCCCTCTTACTAGTTTTCTTTCGACCGACAATATGCTGTATTAATATTTCAAACTTCCCTCTACCGAGCCGGTAATAGTATATTATTGGATAGTAAGTTATGGTGATGGACTACCTCCTGAAATACCAGACTTGGTGTTTCTTTCAAAATTTTTTCCATTACTTGAGGTTTCCTTTGTGTTCATTGTTTTTCAGTTTTCTCAGATTAAATTGGAAATTATTTTCCTGTGCCTGAGTAGCCGTAGTACGTTGGTTACGCGTCCTCAAAATCTTAGTTTCATTAAAGGTCATAAAATAATAACATCATCAGTTTCTGGCTCTGCTATGAGAGAGTATGATAAAGAAATGTAATAATTGTATTTTCTGCGGAATTTTTGACCGCTAATCTCGGTTTCAAAGCATTAACCTCATTTTTAAGGTATGCTTCAAAATATGATGAAGCGTTCTGCTCTGTTTCGATTTGATTTTATGCTGTGGTGAGAGAATTATGATCTGATTTTACTTCATTATGCTGTAAGTCCTTAGTTAACACTATGTTCACCTCCGACAATATGGCAGGGAATTGTAGAAATGATTATCCGCAGTGGGGTTATGTAGGAACCTGGTATGTATGCTGGGATGCGAATCTATGACTCCTAATTTTTAAATTTATATTTTTATTTTAAGTTCATTTTTCGGAAAATATGACATACGAATAACTAAATTATAATGGATGTGAGTAATTGTAGAATTTTTAAATACTGTGCCCTATAATGCCCATAGTCTTTAATGTCATCTTACCCTTAAATTCCATTTCTCATCCTACCGCGAGCTTTTCCCTGACAGTCCTACATTTATTAAAGAACTTTTCGCTCTCTCCTTGACTGCTAAAAAAACCTTAGCCGTATCATTCAGCCTATTTAAGTTGAATTAAAACCCCTATTCTGAGAATAAAATTTAACTTTGCTCACCATTACAGTTTTGTATGTGCACGTTAGAGTTATGTTTATAAGAGTCTTAAACGTATGACGACATGACATCACGCTTCAGATTCATTTTTAAATTCTTTAATCACAAGTATATTTGAAGCTAATCTAACATTTCATTATAACCAATTAAGTTTTTTTCAGATTAATTTTAGCACTCCGTAGAGAACTCTTCATCCTGAGAACCGAATGGAAAACTGTTTTATTACCTGATCAGCGTTTTGGGGTGGAGCGTCACGGCGGAGATTTTCGAGAGTAAAGTTTTTGGAGAGGCTTAAAGGCTTCTTTGAGGTAGTAGAGGGCCCAAAGAGAAACGGTAGAAAATTAATTGGATGGCAACAAATGGGAGGGATACTCCGGCTCTATGGAGCAAGTTTACTTCTTCGCATGGGTGTCGTCCTTAGTGTTAAATTAGCAAGAAAACCTGGAAAGAAATTTATAAGATTTTCAAGCACATTCCTCAGCCACAGTTGTAATTAACTTTACGGTATGAGGCAATCCGAATCATAAATGATACTCATTGTTAATAATTATTAATTTAACTTATGTCTAACGGCATAACACACCACCCTTCTACGCCAGCCCTCGTGAGGGGAATCAGGGTAAGACTTAGATGCAGGAAGGCAGCCCTTAAACCAGCACCAGAAGAAGAATGGCTTTGGAGGTTCCACAAAATTTCCTTCACAAAAAATATTATAGAAGACAGTCACTATGTAAACTATAGGTGGCTAGAATCCGGAAAAAAATAGCGTGGGAATTTGTCAAAATAGGTACAAATAACAGATAGAGGAAATTCATGTTTACTGTTAGAAATGAGGGTTAACCAAAAATCTAGATCAAAGATATAGAGCACTCTATTTAAATAAAAGAGAAGGTTTCCACCTCAGGGAGTGTTAAATTTTCTGAGTTCCCTCGTACAATCCGCGGCAATGATTAAACCAAGGTTCATTACGCCAGAAAATATGTTATAAAAACTATTTCTATCTGATATTTGAATTTTGAACACATCGCGATAGTTAAAATTCACTTATTTAAGGTTGGTGCCCTAAAACGACTAAACACACGCACTAACATAACATGGCCCCAAGGGGATATCACAGTTGCAGTTGTCATCCATAGCCATCTTATTCGACAGAATTCCATTTGGTATTTTGTTCATAAAAAATCATGGTGGAGAGAGTGATAGGACACTACTCATAAATAGAATGGTTTTGAGGCGTCACTTTGTGGAGGCGATTCGTATCGGAAAAGAAAATACTTAGTTCTTCCACCTATATTTTATTATACACGATCTAGGTTTCGACTTACAAAGTCACCTGATGATGGAAGAACTAAGTATTTTCTTTTCCAACTACTTATTAGTTTAATGAATAGATGGCTTCCCGTCAACGTCAATATCACAATGCTATTTCAAATGACATTATTACCGGTATGTATGAAGTTAGATGGTGTATTTTGTACTGACACGATTTCCAATTTCCCTCATTTTTGGTACAACTTTAGCCTTCTACTATGAATAATAGCAGAAGATATTTTTACTGATAGCTACTAGCTATCAGAATGGACTTCTACTGAGGGTTCTTCAACAGTTGGTAGGTCTGTGTTATTTATAGTATAACTTTCTGCGCCCTAGGGCAGTTGCTACTCATTTCTGAGTTTTCCACTTACTAAGATTAACTTATTTCGAAATTTTCTATTATTTGTATTGCTTATCTCATCATTCGCGTATCGTGAAAACGTATGTTTCATGTAACAGCTGGGAAAAAGAACGATATTACCCGGTAATTGTTACTTGGGAGCAATTTTTCTACAGAGGCAAAATATTCTGTGCATCCCACAGAAAATTGGCACGACTGTATTCCTAAATTCAAATAACAAATTATCCTTTTTTATTTACCTCAAATGTTCCCCTTATTATTAAAGAAAATTTCAAGGTTAGCTAGGGGGGCATATACAGTTTCAGTTTTCTATTCAAATAATGAATGAAAATTTACATTTGGAAATTCATTTAAACTGAGTTGGATTCAAACTCACTATTTGTTCCCAGAGGACAACCGGGTTTCAACCGTTGTAAAACTTAATATATTTAATAGGTAATGTCCTCAGGTTAATCTCAACTCTGCAAAATGCGTGCACAGTAAATTTTCTTCAAATAAAACGCCAACTAATGTAAAATATTTGATTTAAAAAATTTACCGCGTTCACCATCATCGTTCGGTCCAATGACTTGTGTCTAAGCTGAAACCATGTTCACAGAATTCATTAATTTAAATTAGATTTTTCCCATAACAGAACAACGTTAATGAAAAATTCTAGAAATTGGAAGGCTAAGATTTTAGTGGGTGGCCGTATGTTGGAACGAGTAAGATATTTCATCTAATATGGAAGTATTTTGGATTGGGGTGAATATAGTGGTGGGAACATTAAAAAATAATTGCCTTATATAAAGTGGCGTTTACAAGAGAAGCAGGAGAGGTAGTCAATGTATAAAAAAAACTATTAAAACCTAATATGAAACATGGTTGCGTATGGTTCCGAAACGTGGTGGTTGAAGCAGTAGGGTAAGCGTAGAACGAAGACCTTTGAGATGTAAAAGTGGAGAAGAATGGAGGAAATCAAGTGGGTGGAAAAGAAAAGGAACGTTGAAGCTTTGGATGTGATAAAGAGAAAAAGAAAGTAATTGGGAGCAATTCGAATAAACTGATTTAGGCGTTACTATAGGCAATGGAATGCTGGAGATAGTATTTGAGAGGCAATGGTGGGAAAACGAGATAGACAGAGGCAAGGAATTGGAATTTTTGGATAAAAAGGGAGGATGGAGGTATGCAGAGACGACGAATGAGCAATTGCAGTACGTAGTAAGGGATTTAAGGATGTATTGCCATGCTAGTTCTTCTTAGCACTTCGGAGTGGTAGACGAGATTACTACTACTAATAAAAATAATAAGAGGTGGAATTTATAACTATTTTCATTTTGTCTGATTCTCTGAGGGATATAGTTTAAAAGGCACTAGGGAACTTCTCTTTAATTTGCAAACTCAGATAGATACATTGCAATCTAATTGTTGATGAAATTTTATATTGCACTTTTTTAGGAGCAAAAGAGCTGACAAAATTTACGTTCACCGCTAACTAATTACGTAAATCTTTGTCCATGGAAAGACTTTATCAAAAGGGGAAGAAAATTCAGAGATAAATATAAAACAATATAATTATTTTAATTTGAATTGAGAGAAATTCAGTCAATACAGCTAATTTTAGCTTGAGTGAAAAACCTTTTGAAAGAATATAAAATCATAGCAATGATATTTAGTGTCAACGGCGAAAGAATCGGTAGGACAAAAATCGATAGGCAACCATGAAAACGGTTTAATATTTGAAAAAATATAATTCTTTTTATATCAATGGCTTTGGACAAGGCTTTTTCAAATTTTTATTCTTTTACTGTATATTTCTCATTAGCAAGAGAATAACAAACGTCAAGTATCAAACAGCAATAAATGTTCATGCAAATTTCACATATGTGTTTTTAAAATATGGAAATTATGATTAATTCTAATAAATTGAATTAGATTCGCATGAAATGTCTTTTTAGTTGGATTAAAATTAAAAATAGGCTTCTTAACTATCTTTTCACAATATATTGACCCAGGAAATAAAATTATCTTCCACGCCTTGCAAAAGTAATACAAATTAAACGGTCTCGGAAGACAATTCGATGCATATGGTTATTACTGACATTCATTTTTGACCATTTAAATAAACCACAAGGTAGATTTTTGACCAAATTAGAGTGATGTCTATAGTAGACAGAGGTTCAGAGTGAAACATGTTAAAATGAATTTATGAATAGTTTTTCGTTTTTCCTGTCTTTTACAATCCTTTAACATGCATCATTTACCAAATGTTACTAATATTTTTAGTTACATATACATTTAAAAAAATAGTTAGTACATTACATTTTTCCGAATTTTTTTTATCTAGAGAAAATTTTTTAAAGGTAATGGGAAGTAGGAATCTCGATAATTTTTTTTTTGCTGGCTACTCAAAGCGGTCTGTTCCCCATTTTTAATACCACTTTGTTAAAAGTCTAATGCTGCAAAAAGCTTGTTGATACACAGGTATATTTTATTTTACACCAGCTCTCACAAAATGGAATTGAAATAATAATTTTCAACTTTTAGCATAAAATCTTTTATGATTAATTTTTAAGATTCGTGGTAAATAAATTTCTTCACTTAAAATTACACCCTAATATATAATTTACCCTTCAATCTCGTCATTCATGGCTACTTTAGGAAGAGAGGAAGGAACTTTCTTACAATGCTTATTATGATGTTATGACCATAAAAGTCTTCTTCTAGTGCTGCCTTTGTAAATGTCTCGATACTTTTTAATTAATACAACGATACTGGTTCGAGTGCCTATACAAAATACCGTAGACTGGCTTTTTGAGATGAATGAGTAATACAAAGAGCGCGTGTATAGTTTTATTTGTACGTTCGTGAAATTTTCTAGAATAGATGAATTGCTACATCTTTGAAAGGTATTTATTACGTATGAGTTTGTATGCATTCATAAAAGGCAGTTTCAATAATAAATATGGGATAATTTTACCTTTTCTCATTTGATAAACACTATTTTTCTCTTTCAGCTGGAAAAATCTCCCTTTCATCCATCAAGACAATTGCTTCGAAGTCAGTTGAAATGCAACTCTTGGAACTGGAAAAGGTTTGCTACATTTACTTCATTTTTTTATTTAATATTTACATCTAAGATTATTTAAATATATATCAGAGAAAGTTTTTGTAATACTATGCAGATAATATAAACATAAAGAAAGAATGAAAATGACACAATTCCCGCGTACATAGAATGGATTGAATTATATTTTTTTCCTGTCATCTTGTTTTTCGTAGGAACGATCGCATTTGCCTTGTAGTAGTTTGTCTTACCTTTAAATTTTGTACGTGTGACACTCGGAGCCACTTTATTAGGAGGAAAAACGGAGTTCCTTCGAGGAAGTAATAGTTTTGTGGGATAGGAATCTATTTTTTCAACCAACACTTCGATCCTATCCCTTTCTTCCCCCAGTATTACATCTCCCTTCATCTTCCTCTCATTCACCTCCACTCCCCGATATTTCCCGTCTTTGCACCCTTCACCTCTCTCCCCGGACCTTTCCTCTCCTTCGCCAAACTTCGGCTACCATCGGCCGCTCGGGAATTTTTATGGGTTGGGAGGGGAGGGCGAGAAGAGGGGAGGGGCGCTAACCAATGGGGTTGCCTTCAGTGAGTCTACAGTCTCGCGCCTGGCCTTTCAGCGTCAACTGAAAGCGCTCGTGCTTTGCTACATCCCGTGCGTTTCACAGCATTTATTCCCGACGTTCGTTAAACTCCCTTTAAGGCGAAGGATCCAGCGGCACAGATTTTTTAGCGTGCGCGAAGGACGTCATCGAGCTATAAGGAATCTCTCAAGACTGTGGAGAAGTGGTTTGAAGGGTTTAAGCAATAAGTGGGAATAAAATAACCAGAGAAGAAAAGTGAACCACAGGAAATATCATCTGAAGTTTTTTTTAAGTTCCATCGATCTGCGAATAACTCACGAGTTCTCCGCCTTCATTAGCATATTTTCTTCGATTTCTCAGATAAAATGCATCGCTTACGACTTTAAAAACTCTACAGTGCCACAAAATTCTCATTCAAATACGAAGGAGAAAAATAATTTGGTGATCTTTTGGAGTGCTCTTCTGAAATATCGGATTGGAACATAATTTTTCCCAAATACCAACCGATTGTTTCGGAAAATTCAACGATTTTTTGACCAAGGATTAATTTTTGTATTTTTTAAGTTAGTGGCTGTTTTTTACTGCAGAATATGTTTTTTACTCTTAAGCTAGCATACTAATTGGAAGTGAATTTTTTTGCCATTATTTGTGACTATTACTCATCTATATAAGTTCTTCTCACCGTAAATTACTTAAAAGGACAATACATCCGAGGAGAATTTTGGTGCTTTTGATTTGGCTGGCATATATTTGCAAAAAGTATGATTGTGATATTGGTGGTGTCCAAATTAAACCTTTGGAAAGGTGGTGGCCAATACTGAGGGTCCTGGTGGTCGGATGAAAAATTCAACTGTTGGAACTTGTGGTGCTCGGAGGATAACTCCTGCCATCTCCATTCATGGTGAGTTCCTTTTTACACTCATGGCCTCAGTTTGAGCTAAAAATAATTAAAAATTATTACTGGGCAAAGCCTGTATTATTTTCTTTTAGAGCAGTTATTGCGCGAGACTCCCTATTGGCAATTAGCCGTCGCTAATGTTCCTGGTCCATGTCATAACCATTCGACGAGAGTCATTGATATTGAATTACGATTTTGAAATCGAAATGTCTCTTGGGTAAAATCGTAAGTGAATTACTTTTACGCGCTGCCATGATGTCAGCGGTTTGAGTAATTTGACGCTTTTTGGGACGCAAATGTTTTTAAATTTTTGGTATTGCATTTAAATTTGCTCAAACTTTCCAATTTAGTTCGGTCACATATTTTGTTGATTAAGAGAAGTTTTTGAAATTAACGAAATTTAACTTCGTTGAGGTTTTTTACAAAGGTGATCCAATCTATAAATCCGTTACCGACATGGGATTAGAATAATTTAAATCTCTCTGTAATCTTATCTTACATACTTTGAGGTGAATATCAGGCTTCATATTTCGTCTGCTTGAGATATCCTTAATGAGTTACACATAAGCTATTGCATATCTTAGTGGCTAATGTTTATCGCATTTTAGAGCTATCACGAGAAGCCAGTACGAATTCTAATGGAACGGCTTACCTTGGCGACACCCTCCGTCCGACAAGCGAGTATGAATAAAAGGAATAATTTGTTGAGTCTCTATTTGAAACGTATTTTTTTACGCGTGGAACCATGCGAAGGGGTCCCAGAGAGTATGCATATTTTTTTAAGAAGCCATACCTAGGTCTCTTTCCACGGTTATCCCTAACCAAGTCTTTTCGGAGTTGTGGTTTCACGAGCGGGCCAATGAAGGGAGAGTTGCGCGGAAGCGCTCTATACGGGGGAAAGATTTAAAGTTGTACGGGTGCCGAGGTGCCCGTAAAACCGGACGGGGTGAAGAATTCTAAACAGGATAAGGGGAACAAAACCAAGGGAATGGCCGTAGTTACACCGACCTTCGCATGAGTAAATAAACAATGACTCCCATACGACGTTGTTTCGTAGTTTAAAAATGGAGTTTTTCTTTTTTCGCCCTAAATGTGATTTGATATTGTGGTAATCTTTGTTCTCGTGAATTTTCTTTTGCTTCACAGTATTATTTTGACGAATAAATTACGCTTTATCCTACGATGCCGCGTTCAGCATTGCATGCTGTTATCTTTCCAATTTTCATTAGGCTCGAGAGAACCTGGTGAGCTGTTTGTTCCCCGGCGGATTCCATTCTCTCGCTCTCATTCTAAACAATGGATTACATAAAAATGTGATCTAATGTCTAAAAAAAACTTACTGCTTTTGTCATGAGCGTGGTTAGTTAACATAACCCATTTTCTGTGAATTTTTCTAATAATTCATTGTTTTACATTGGCCAAATGCTGGGCTTTTCGTAGTGACTCCGCGTACTTGTTTTTATACTTCAAGTTTACTTGAAATGAGAGAACGTTGATTACTACTAGTTATCCCATATGTACATCGTGTTCATTTTATCATCATGGCCGCCAATCTTTGATGAAATATCAAGTAGGAGACGTGAGTCAATTATTCATTATAAAGTTGCTTGATTGGCTTGGATATGTAATGGAAAAGTCAGGGTTCAATCAGGAGGAGGTTAGCTAAGAGTTTTTTTCGACTAGCTCGATTTTAAAAGAGATAGGTTGTTATAGTATGCCTGTAAAAAAAGGATTTATGTCACTATTTATTATAGAAAGGAAAATGTGTGTATTAATATTACCATCACGCTATATTTAATATTTCCTCGATACTATTTAAATTGGTATGTCTGAGAAAATCTGTTGAAAAATATAATTACTGCATCAGAGGTACCTGTAGTCATATTAATAATGGTGAATAGAAGTGTCCTTAAAATTACGAAGCTCATTTTCAAAATATATTTTGTGTGTTAGTGGGTCAATCAAGAAAACGAGCGTATTTGATTTATCTAAAGAAAGATCTGCACAGTAAATTCGAAATTTGGAGTTAGAGCAATAACAGAAAGACAGTCTGGGTATTTTAATTTTATACTGTGAACAGATTGTAGGTAGCCTGTTATTGATTGAATAAGTCCTAAGAATGTCCAACCCGATGTGAGAGATAATTTATGCAACAATAACCAATTTAGTCATCGATATTCAATATCTAATGAAAATTCCAATACCAATAGACATTCAAATTGCGACCAACTTTTCAACATATCCTTACTATTATCATTTGTCATGAAATCGTCGTGAGTAATAATATTATGCTATTATATTTGAAACCGCTATTTGAATTTATCCTTCTTCAGGTGATATCGATTAAATTCGTATTCAAATGGAGTATTGTAAAAGCCTTAGTAGTGCATAGGAAGTGGAGAGAGCTATACTACATTCCGGGTATTAAGTCATCATAGCCTCTCTTGGATGGAAGTCGGGCGATAATCGCCCATACCTGGTTTAGTCGTGCATGATTAAATAATTAATGAAACCTTTATAAGCGTAAGGAATACCTGCATCGAGAGACTATTCAATGATGATCCCTTCCACTCACGGATAATTGGTCCCCTTCAGGGCAATCATCGATATTCAGCTATGACACGGAAACAATTCCAACTCCCCTCCTTAAATGGCGAAAAAAGACTTGTATAGTAGTGTCAGATTCTCCTAATGGTAACGAGTGATTTATGATTTCACGATAGACTTTGATGCCAATCGGCTTCATTGTTCTTAATGATGGCTTTTCCAGAAGAGGCTCTGAATAGTCATCTTCTCCTTCTCCTGCTAGAGGATTTGACGAAGATTGAGCGTGTGTATATATATATATATATATATATATATATATATATATATATATATATATATAAAAACACAGATGTAGATTTTTAGAATATAGAGACACAAAGAAAGGACACTCACAATTTGTTATTTTACGTTTCGACAGCACGGCTGTCGTCTTCAGAATGGCGTTCTCGGGGAAGAGCGGAGAAAGCCCACTGAATGCATCAATTGGCTGCCTACATATCCCCCCCACCCCCTTGTTCATTTCCTATTGGTCCCTTTACCTCTCCTTCCCCCACCTCTCCCCCGCACATCCTCTCCGCTCTTCCCCGAGAACGCCATTCTGAAGACGACAGCCGTGCTGTCGAAACGTAAAATAACAAATTGTGAGTGTCCTTTCTTTGTGTCTCTATATTCTAAAAATCTACATCTGTGTTTTTATATATTTGTGTGTCGCCGATGAGCGTTCCATTTCGAAGATATTTTATATATATATATATATATATATATATATATATATATATATATATATATATATATATATATACACATATATACAGAAACATATATAAGGAAAAGGGATAGGAACACGTATAAAGGACGAACACAATAGAGGTGGGGAAGGCGGAATCGAACGGATCACAAGAGTAAAAATATTTCCTCAACCGGGACTCGAACACCGGATCTTTCCACTTGCCGGGCGGATGCTCTTAACCACTTGAGCTATCGAGGATACTAATGTAATTTACCCTGAGATCCGTGGGTCTTATATGTCGCCAAGCGCCCCGATTCTTTAGCCAAGAGATGGCGTCAGGGGGCTGTTTCACCCACCAAAGGAGAAATAGACAATACACAAGAGGAAAGGACAGTGGTTAGAATTCATACAACATCATACAGGAAAAGAACAGTGCGTTTCGTGGCACGCATAGCCAGAAGAAAGAGATGAGCCACATTGGCCAAATACACATTCAAACACGAAATCCCGCCAAACCGCGAATACATACTCATATATACAGAAACATATATAAGGAAAAGGGATAGGAACACGTATAAAGGACGAACACAATAGAGGTGGGGAAGGCGGAATCGAACGGATCACAAGAATAAAAATATTTCCTCAACCGGGACTCGAACACCGGATCTTTCCACTTGCCGGGCGGATGCTCTTAACCACTTGAGCTATCGAGGATACTAATGTAATTTACCCTGAGATCCGTGGGTCTTATATGTCGCCAAGCGCCCCGATTCTTTAGCCAAGAGATGGCGTCAGGGGGCTGTTTCACCCACCAAAGGAGAAATAGACAATACACAAGAGGAAAGGACAGTGGTTAGAATTCATACAACATCATACAGGAAAAGAACAGTGCGTTTCGTGGCACGCATAGCCAGAAGAAAGAGATGAGCCACATTGGCCAAATACACATTCAAACACGAAATCCCGCCAAACGGCGAATAAATACTCATATATATTTTTTTTTAAGGTAATCTACCGGTTAAGGTAGGTTTTTCGATGGACACAACTACCAAACAAATATTTTGTGACTACTAACAAAACACAACCCTAAATTCTACTCTACACCAGGTCCCTCTTCATCTCTGAGTACTTTCTTCCGCCCTTCATCCCGTCCAACATCCCTATCCTGTTCCTTCCCTTTCCTCTTTTGCCCAACATTCTACTCTCTATCACAGTCTTCAACATCCCACTGCCGGTCAACACCCCCTTCATCCACTTTTCCTGCCTCCATAGGATTGCTCCCAACAAACCCCTCTCTTCGCCCACCATACCAAGTACTTCCTCATTTGTTTTCTTCTCTGTCCATTTCACCTTCTCCATTCTTCTCCACACCCACATTTCAAAAGCCTCCAGTCTACGTCTATCCTCCTGCTTCAATGACCACGTTTCCGCGCCGTACATAGCTACGCTCCATATCAAAGTTTTTACGAGTCTTTTCTTAACATCCTTACTCAAAGTCCCCGTCATCAACTCCCTCCTCCTCGTGAAAGCCTCTTTGCCTAGCGCAATTCTTCTCCTTACGTCCCTACTACTTTGACCGTGTTGGTCCAAAACACTACCGAGATACGTAAACTGTTCTACCTGCTCCAGTTTTTGCCCTCCTATTTTAATGTTAAGCTTGCCCTTTTTCTTTCTAGAAAATCGCATAACCTTTGTTTTATTAATGTTGATTCTCATCCCATACCTGTCGCACTGAATTTCCAATTCACTCAGCAATGCTTGCAGCCCCTTGGCTGACTGACAAACTAAAGCTTGGTCATCAGCAAACCTAACTGATTTTACGAATTCCCCGCCCACTTTCATTCCTACCTCTAGTTCTTCCCATGCCTCTTTGATCATTTCCTCTGCATACAGGTTGAACAGCAACGGTGATAATGGGCAACCCTGCCTTACACCCCTTCCTAACACTGCCCATCCTGACTCCCCATTTCCCACCCGCACCTGAGCAGTCTGAGACATGTACAGGTTGCGGATTAGCCTCCTTTCCCTCCAATCTATTCCTATTTTCTGCAATATACTCATTATTTTTTCCCAATTCACTCTATCAAACGCTTTTTCGAAATCTACGAAGCAGGCAAATACATCCTGGTTGTATTCTATATTCCTCTCGATTAATAATCTCATTACTGCAATGGCATCACGCGTACCTCTCCCCTTCCTAAACCCAAACTGGTCATCCCCTAAGTAATCATTGGCCCTATTCTCTATCCTTTTGTTTATGATCCTGTGAACAACTTTAGCTGCGTGGGATATCAAACTAATTGTCCTATAGTCCTCACATGACGTGGCCTTTACCTTTTTCGGAATCGGAACTAAAACTGCTCTCACAAAGTCTTCCGGCCAGATTCCCTCCTCATAAATGCTACGGATCAGCCCATATAGCCTCTTCCTCCCACATTTTCCTAAGCATTTTAAAAGTTCCACGGGAATGTTATCTACCCCCACGGCCTTATTTAGTTTCATCTCCCTTAATGCCCTTTCTATCTCATTGTCTAGTATGCCTGGACCTAAGCTGTCTTCCTCTACGTCATTTTCTTTTTCAATGTCTAACTGTGTTGGTCTGAGTTCTTTACTATACAGTTCTTCTATATACTCCTTCCATCTCTCTTGGATCTTTCCTGCGTCAACTATTACCTTACCCGCCTTATCTCTAACTATTAGCATAGCTCTTACTTTCTTACTTCCCGATAACGATTTAACTTTGCTGTACAGCGCACCGATTTCACCCTTCCTCTGGAGACTTTCCATATCCTCGCACTGCGTCTTCCACCATGCGTCTTTTGCCTTATTTGTTGCCCGCCTCAATTTATTGTTCAATTCTTTGTACTTCATTTTGCCTAATTCTGTATTTATATTCTTCCATTTTCGCCGCTCATCCATCTTTGTAATCATCTCATCCGTGATCCATGGTTTCCTAGTCCTTTTAGCGTTAACGGTTCCAATAGTGTCTTTTGCGGCTTTAGACAACCCTTTTTTGATCATTTCCCATTTTTCATCGATAGTAATAAGCCCTTTACCATCCTCCATGATTTTCTCTACCGCCTGTTTGTATTCCTTCCTTTTCAACCCATTTAATGCTTCTACATTCCATTTTCTAACTCGCCGCCCCTGCCTTATCTTTTTGAAACGTACGCTACATTTCATAACAACTAAATTGTGGTCTGAGTCCGCATCCGCTCCCGGAAAGCTGTGGGAATTTATCACACTATTCCTAAACCTGTGTCTAACCAGGATATAATCTAGCTGATATCTTCCTGAGTCACCTGGCATTTTCCATGTATACCTGCGTCTTTTGTGGTGTCTAAACCAAGTGTTGGTGATGACTAACCCCTGTCTCCTGCAGAACTCAACTGCTTTCTCCCCGCGGTCATTCCTCGTGCCTAAACCGTAGTCGCCCACCTCATCACCATCTCTTCCTTCGCCTACCGTCGCATTCCAATCCCCCATCACTATCAAATATTTCCCTGCAGGAACACACGCGATCATGTCCTCTAACTGATCGTATATCTTATCGACCTCTTCTTACTTATGGTTGCTCGGTGGCATGTATACCTGAATAATAACTAAGTTCGTCGGTTCTGCTTTTATCTCCACTAGTAGTATTCTATCCGTTACCTGCTCTATGTTGACTACGCTTCTTCCTACCTCTTCATTTAATACTATGGCAACCCCTCGTTGGCTCTCGTCCCCACCGCTGTATATTATTCTATACTTATCACTCCAGTAATCCCCGCTATCTTTCCATCTCACCTCGCATAGACCTAAAATATCTATATTTCCCCTTTCCATCTCTCGCTTAACATTCTCCAATTTCCCCGTCCTCATCATTGTCCTAACATTCCACGTTCCTATTTTAACTAATTTTGTCTTCTTCTCCTGCGTATTCTGTCCTGCTGCTGCTGGTTTTCCCTTGCAAGGGTTTCGTGGGATGACGACCGCGGAAGCCTTGCCTCCCCCGCTGCCGGGCACGACACACGGCCGCTTGGGCCGAGCCCCGTGGTTGCCAGGACTCAAATTATCTCTATTGTCCATCATATTTTTCTAGGGAATGATAATTGAGGTGGTTTCCCGTTGCCTTCCTCAATAGTGTTTTTAACGTGACACCATCACTCATACTCATATATACAGAAACATATATAAGGAAAAGGGATAGGAACACGTATAAAGGACGAACACAATAGAGGTGGGGAAGGCGGAATCGAACGGATCACAAGAGTAAAAATATTTCCTCAACTGGGACTCGAACACCGGATCTTTCCACTTGCCGGATATATATATATATATATATATATATATATATATATATATATATATATATGCATATACATATTATATAAATGAGTGAAGGTTTTCGAGGGAGAGCTAGTCACGCATTAAAAAACCACATTCCTTTTCAATTCCAAAGTTTTCATGGCTCCGTAATTCCAACATTGCCTCCGAGCGTCAGTTATCTCCAATTTCTCCCACACTCACGAAAACTCTCGCTTCAGACAGCACTTCTAACCCCTCCCGTTTCGCCAATAGGCTTCGATAAAAGGAATTGTCGTAATGAAAGGACACGGAGGGGATGTTGGGGGCGGATGTCGGGAGAGGGATGAGAAAGAGGGGGCATTGTTGGAGGCGGGCGGGGCAGAGGAGGGGGAAGAAAGAGCAAAGTAGGGTGTTCATTAACGCCTCCCGGGCCTTTCTCCCTTCCCAGAACTATATTCCACGACAGTCTGCGAACGGAAATACCGCAGCAATTAGCGATATACTCTCCCCCTCCCGATTCTCCCGCCAACCCACCCACCGCTCAGCCATTCCCTGCCATCCCTCTCCCCACCCCACCAAGTTCACAGCCCGTATTTCGGTCTGGCACCGAGTTCAGGGCTGAGGGCGCCACAAACGGATGTGGAATACTGCGTGGGGGCTGGCGGCGAGCTAACCAAATTATTTTCTTTTTCGCCCTCGAAAAAATTGACCGTATTCGTTCCCACTTGCTTCCACCTTTCCCCTCTCCCCTTTTCGTACAGGCTGGCAAGGTTTTGGTATCCCGAAAATTTTCTCTCGTTTCTTTTTGATTATTTTTATTCCTAGTTTTTTAATATCAATTTCCTATATTCGGTTTAATTTGTGTTCACTTTTATTAATTCCCATACTTGAAAATTATTAATTTTTAAGGGTTCTGAGTTGAATACACGGAGCATTCGGCTCATCTGAATATTGCTCAGTTTCATTCATATTAATATCTTTAATGTATTTGTATTTATTAGCTTTGTATTAAACAAGTAATGTGTGCAGCTTGATTGAAAATGGCAAAAATGTTTTCTATAGTAATTAGAATTTAAATCGATGGACTACGTTTTTATAATTTTTAAGTTAGGCGAAAGAAATAATTAATAGAAAGTTACCAATTTGGAAATAAAATATCCCTTTTTTAAGGCCTCGTAGAAGGTTGACGATAAATATTCACTGATTAAAATAGTATTTATCTCTTGAATTTTTAACCAAAAATAAAATTAGAAAGTGCATGTATGGTTTAAAATATTCAATTAATGGAACTTGGTAGAAATATTTTACGAATAAATTCTAGTGTTTCTATGGTCTCCACCTTTTTATTAAGGATTTCCCGGAAAAATCCTTTTGCGTGTGTTCTTGGGGGCAAATTTAATTACATTCCCTGGTCCGCTGAAGTAATTCTGCTAACTTCTTCCATTCCGGGAATGGAGGGCTAAGTATTCCTTCCGCTTGCATCTAGGCCTTTATTCAACTCCGTGGAAGAACAAGGTAATTTTATTTTCGCATAGGGAAACAAAGGTTTACTTACTGTTTCCTCTCCCTCAGATCCCTCTATTTGCGCCTCGTCCTTCCTCACCACGTCCCCCCTGTTGACGTCTCAACCCCTAAGGCATCCTCTGCATCTTTCCCAGTAAAAGAATCAGTGTAGCGAAGTTTCGACGAATACAGCATAAGAGTAGGCTGTAATGAGAAAGAAGAGAAAGAGCGGATGGAGCAGGCGGCCGCTTCCTGTTTTTCCTTTGGCTTGGTTCTGCCGATATCTCTCAAGTTTTATTCACGAAAAAGTGGTTGGTAGTGGAGCCTTCTCCTTAATGATAAAGACCGCTGAATCAACCATATTAAAGCGGCCTTATTTTTAAGCGGATTCCGCTCCTCATTTTTTAGATTTTTCCTCGTACTTTTTTAATCGTTTACTTCCGACTCGTGAAATACTTTAGCCAATTATAATGTTTTCCGGGGGAAGATTAGCCTACCAGAGGGAGTCGTTATTCCCGCGAAATCACGAGAATGTCATCAGGATTGGGTGTATATCTTTATTTTTACAAGGAACCTTTGCGCAGTGATTATGCGAATTGCCTTATTTACATACTCACTGGGAGTTTACCCGCCATAAAAAAGGAATATCGATCCGGAGAGTTGGCCTTTTAATAATAACGTTATTTAGTACGTAATTGCTTTTCGAATTTCAAAGTTCTCAAGGGTCATTTAGTTTTGGTGACATTATTGTAATTTACTCTTCCTGTTTCGTTGAACTCTTGTTTAAAGTTCTTATTTATTAATGTTATGGCAGTCATTTAGGGATTTTGGAAAAGGGAGCGAAACTGAGGAGATGGCGAGTAAATTGGCACCTTTAGGAACATTATTTTCAACGGAATAGTTGATTCAAAGACATTTTCCATAGTGAAGCATTTTAATTTAAATTAGGTAATATATTTATTCAAATAACGTTTGCATACAAAACAGATCAATTAGTCTTAACTATGAGAATATAGGATATATATATATATATATATATATATATATATATATGTATGTATATATATATATATATATATATGTATGTATATATATATATATATATATATATATGTATGTATATATATATATATATATATGTATATATATATATATATATATATATATATATATATATGTATATATATATATATATTCCATTCATGATGTATTCCATATATATATATATATAAATAAATATATAATACCTATACGATGTGGAGAAAAATAATCAAAGCAATTATATGTATTGATATTTCGGGCAGCTACGAGTAGAAAGTAGGGGGTCAATGAAAGAGTAGAAAAGGGGTAAATGCTGCTCCAAAATAAGTGAATATTAAGGAAAGTTTTCCGTTTTAAAATACAAGTTCACAAAAGAGGTAAAAGAATCTCTATTGGCTCATCTAAAATTATTCTTTTCCTAAAACCTAATGTCATAACATTTCTAGTCATCTCCTTTGATGGTCACGTTACGATACGAAAGCCTTCTCATTTTCTCAATATTTAAGAAATATTTTCTGCTGTTTATTACGAACTTTGAGGGTCTAGTGCGTCTTAATTATTTTCCTGAATTATGGGAATAGTTATATCCATCATTTATAGCATTGGTCAAATATTGTAATAATAATTTAAAAATATTTTTTACATGGGACATCTTCATTCCTCAACATGTAACAAGTTTCATGCTCAGGAATGTCGTCATTTAGCTAGACACAAATATATTATATACCTACAAATGCACTGCAATTTTAACCCTGTCCTGTGGCAAAATTTACTTTTGATTAGTTTTAAATTAAATATGAAGATTTTAAGAATTCATTTAGTGGTGTTCACCACCCGAATTAAGTTGTTCTGGGAAGAAAAAATAATCAAATCATGAAACAATACCGCAATCGCCCAATAGAACAAACGAGTGAACAAACGAGTGGTGAGGTAGGATTTGTAGTAAAAACATTGTAACATGAGAAATTTTACAAGCAGAGAGGTAACTTCATTACATATGTCTTTCTATGGAGATAATTTTATATACCTTCTCTCGGTTAAGGAAAACACAATCAGGAGTTTTTTATCCCTTAGATAAATATAATCTCCTAAATCCTAATTTTTTCAAATTATCGTATATTGAAACTAATTATCTGTTAGTTCATCAAATCACAATGTTTTTAACATTAATTTAGATCGGTTGCCGTATTCATCCCCCTGGCTTGTTATCTTGCAGAATTAAAATTTAAGAACTCCAGTGTTTTCGAAAAATTCAAAATTCACTTGTACTAGTGATTCCTTCCATTATTCTCAAAACAATTTCTGGCCATCAAATTAAATTCAAATATTTTCTACTTTTACAATTTCTCAGTGAATTGCTACTTCCTGCAAATAGAAGGCTTTTGCGATGGTTCGAAAATAGTGAAAGTTTGCATTCCACACCAGGAGCAAACCGCTGCTTTATAGTATAGGATAGTATAAGATAGGTATACAGACAATGTATGATACATAGATTATCCTTACAATGCAACCAAGCGTAGATCGTTTATACTGTAAAAAGAAAAGTGTAACGTAAATGCTTATTTTTTTGCATTATTAAATATTTGATGCATTCAAAAAACATTAGAAAATATAATTCATGTTAAAGTTATTGTTATCACTATAAAACGTTACCATTATAAAACGCCATCACTATGAAAGGCTCAACGAGACTATCAAATGAAAAAGAAATAGATCTGGAAATGCAAGTCAATGCTTAATCTCATTTCTTCAAAATTGCTGCCAAAGCTTCCATTCATAATGCTATTATTGAAGCTCAATACTCCCATGGCCACTGTGTATGCGTTTTACGATATGTTTGCTTTCACTTCTATCTCTTCTTCGTCTGATAATCCTTCTTCTCGTAAGCATTGCGAGTTTGGAAATATTCGCGGATGGCCTCGACTGTCTGAGGATTTAGACAACTGTTTACGCTCAGACCCAGGGGCCTTGGTTGTTAGGTCACTCGCAGTTTCATACTCCACCGGGGATTGGCAGTCGACGACGGAGGGTTGCCGACGGACGGAGGTCGTGGAGACAGAAGGTGGAAATGGGTTATGAGGCGATGACCGCGGAGGTGGGAGTCGTGCGGCGGTTGGGGTTTGCGGAGGGCGGGATGGGGGATCCGGGAGGTGGGGAGAGCGTGCTGCGGGAGAGCCTGAGCCTGCTGCAGAGAAGGGTGGTGGAGGGAGAGGGGGGGATCTTCGAGCCTTGTCATCTCTGTGAGAAGCCTCAGCACGCACAGATGAGCACACACACGCGAGCAGTCACACACCCAGGCCCGTACACACAAACACATCCGCCCGTGCACTGCGCGTTATATATATCGACGCGGTGCGGATCGCGAGAGGGTGAGAGAGAGAGAGAGAGAGTAAGGATGGGTTGGTAAGGGAGGAGAAGGGAAGGAGGGTCTACGGCGCAGCGTATTGCGGGAACCGACGTTGGTTGGGTGGCATATATTTTAGAGTAGAGGGAGAAGATCCCATAGAGGAAGATCAAGGTGTGAGGGGAGGGGAAGGGTTTGGCGGAGGCTGTATCGTGGAGAGATCGGGATGTGGTGTGGGTCTGGGAGTGGGGTGGCGAGGGCGCTCACTAAGCCATCAAGGGCTTCAGCGTTAGGATGGGTAGGGTTTTAAGGTGAGCGAGGTGGGTGGGTTGGCGGTTTGAGGGCGGGAAGGACGTTATAAGAGAGGGAGACGGAATTGGGCGTGTGACGCTGTTACCGAGAGAGAGTGGGAGAAGTTTGGAAGGATTTTTGGGAGGGCTTATATGATTGGAAACGAAGGTGGACGCAGAATACGGGTCGAGCGGTGTGGGGTAGTGCATGGAGAAAAACGTGTTCACTCGGTTCTGTGGGACGGTAGCTTGGTGTGGAGAATTGAGAGGAAAGAACTTTACAAGGGGGGGTTGGAGGGAGAGATATCAT